>NC_133408.1:125372500-125672500 GCF_049350105.2 Macaca mulatta | reverse complement strand
TGGCACAACAGCTAAGGAGTGGTGTTATGACTCAGTTTCCCTACATTACTTTTTTGAGATGGAGTCTCTCTCTGTTGCCTAGGTCAAAGTGCAGTGGCATGATCTCAGCTCATTGCAATCGTTGTCAAGCGATTCTTGCGTCGCAGTAGTTGGGATTACAGGCGTGCACCAACACTCCTAGCTAAATTTTTGTATTTTTAGCAGACATGTTTTAGTGTTTCTAGCCGTCTTGGCCAGGCTGATCTCAAACTCCTGGTCTCAAGTGATCCACCAGTCTGATTCTGCCATTTTGTCTCTTAGTACACATGTACTCACTCACCTCCTGAGATCTAATTGGGAAGATGTTGATCACCAGTTTCAGGTGCTTCTATCTGTTGGGGGACCGCCTTCTCTAGCTCCAGCTGTGACTAATTATTATTATTTTATTGTGACCATTATTATTTTAGAGAGACAGTTTAAAAACTGCCTGACCATCACCTGATGGTGGTCCAACATTCCTGGTGGTAGAAAGGTCCAGGAACCTCTCCTGTCCTTCTCGTGTCTGACTAACTACCTACTATAACAAGAAAACCTTTGAGGCCAAGCCATATTGCTTGAAGGAGCAAAACTTTTTATGCCCATTGACAAGGGAAGGCAGAGTTACACCAACACTTTTCCTGTTTCTGCAAATATGAAGAGGATTCAGTTTCTTTATGATTTTAAAAGAACACCTTGTAGAAGTTTTAAAGTGACAAGAACATTTTAGAAGTCTCCGTCTCCTGCTTTCTTCTAATCTCCTAAGAGCACATTGAAAAGAGTCTCTTGATTATTTAAAAATATATAGAGGTTAGGGGAGGAGTGTTGGATATTAATCATCTCTAGAGCAGAAATTTAGACTTATTTCACATAAGCCTCAAGCTGCTCATATGAGGAAAATCCCACATGTGTACACTCTCTGACTTTTGAGTAACTCTCTCAGAACGTGACTCCCACACGTACCTCCACCTGCCCTATCCTCTGCTCCTCCCCTCCCTTCACATGAGAGGAGATGCCTATGACTAACGCCATCACTTGTGCTCTGACATCATCTTTCCTTCTCAAGAACCTTTAGCTATCCAATTCCTCTTCTTTCTGCTTCTTTTCCAATGTTCCTTTTACACAGGGTCTATTCATATAATGAGTATGAATATGCTCAAATCTATTCCATCTAAAACAACAAACCAAGCTTCCCTCCCAGTGATTCTCCTCTCCTTTGTGCTTCCAGTTGCCATCTCTTCTCGTATCAGTCTTCAGTTAGTTCTAATCTAGTTTCAAACCCCACCATTAGCTCCCATGTAGGATCTCCCAGTGACCTCTATGTTAAAATGTAAACTTCACCTTGACTAACATCAGCAACACTTGATGCTCTGAACTTTGCCCTCTTTCCTTAAACACTTTCTCTTCTTGGTTTCCATGACACTATATTGTTTTTTTTCTGGTGTCTTTCCGATTTGTCTTTCCATTCCTTAAGCGCTTCTCCTCTTCTGTATGGTTCTTTTGATCTACCTGACTTCTAAATGTCAGAGATCTCAAACTGGAGTTGTAGGACCATTTCTCATCACCATTTTAACTATTTATCTCTTTGTATACTACTATCCATACACATAACTTAAATGATCACTATACATCAACAAATACCAAATGTATGTGTCTATATCAGAGCTCCCCTTTGAGTTTCAGAGCTATGTATTCAAGTGCATATTTGTCACTGTGTGACTATTTCAAATATGTAGCCACCTAAGATTGCCTAACACTGAGCACATGTTCTTCCACTCAAGCATGATCCTTATACATTTCTTAACTCAGTGAGTGGCATCACACATCCCCAATTTTATAAGCCAAACCCAGAAATCATCCATGACCTCCCTTTTCCTCACTTATCATATGCAACACATTGTAATGTTTTGTTGATTTTATCTCTTAAATAACTTTCCTTTCTCTACTTTTCTCCATTATCTGTTACTTAATTTCTTACTTGACTACTCTACTAACTTCCCATTTAGATTTCTTGTATCCAATCTTATTCCTTTTTAATCAGTCTATCATATGGTGCCCAGAATAATCTTTAAAAACACAAATCTGATTATTTCACTCTCTTGCTTAATCCTTTTAATGGTTTCAACTTGTTCTTATGATAAAGTCACAAATATTTAATGTGCTTACAATGCCCTTAGCTGACTTGGCCACATGTCTTACTACCCTCAATCTAAGTTCCTGCCACTGGCCTGCTCATACTGAACTCCCCTTATCTCTCAGCCTTCAGTCAGACTTACCTCTCTGCCTGGAGTACTCTTACCTCTCACCAACTCCTGCATCTATTTGAGTCCTATTCATCTTTTACAGTTCAGCGAAAACACCACTACTTTCAGGAAGGCTTTTCTGATTCGCTAGATTTAATCAGGATCCCCATTATATACTTTCCTTTCACAGCATCTAATTTAACTATAATTTAAAAAGTTTAAGTGTGACCCTATGTTATTGTGCATATAATCTACTAGACTGTAAACTCCATAAGAACAGCTCCTTGTAGTATAGAAATTTAATAAGGAACATCTTAGAGTCTGTGTTAGCAGTGGATCTTAGATATGACGGGTGGGTGGCAATCGCTGGTAAATAAAAATCGTTGATAAACTCAGGCAGATAAAAAGGTATGTGTTCAATAGAAGGACTAAAAGAATGGAAGGTACTGAAAGAGAAAAGATTAGAGAATGAGAAATTAATGGGCACTAACTCCTAAATAGGGGATGCCAACCAGATTTCAGCTCATATATTATCTTTGATCTGCTGCTCTTGCCTTCCAAGAGTGATACATTAAGAAGGATCCTGAGCCTGCATTAGAACTCAGTTGGAAAAGAAGTGCTGTCATTGATTAATGATGTTTTTCCTGGAGTGGGAGAATGAAGTGGTGGCATGTGTGCTATAGGTTTGCCATGTCTATTAAAAGATATTGCCAAGTAATTGTGGTCCAAATTTCAATTTGCCAAGGAAACTGGGTAAAGCTAGACTACTTTAAGATAATACATTGAAGAAAAGCCAATTTACTAAAAACAAGAAAACAAAAGAGACAAAACCCTCAAATACAAACACAAAAACCAAAACTCAATCAATTAGAGGAAAGCTTACTAGTATAACAACTGATTTCACCAAAAAGCTGTTACGTGTGGTAAAACCCATAGTTAGCTTCTCCAATGTCGGTAGCATTAAAATAATAACTAATATTTTTGAGCCTTACCATATGCCAGAAAATGTGACATAGCTTTATATTTATTAACTCATTTAATCCTCACAATAAGCCTGTGAGATAAGTACTACCATTATCTTCATCTTTTAGATCAAAAACTAAAATTTAGAGCGATTAAGTAATTTGTAGAAGAAAATACAAGTAAAGGGCTAGGGTTTATCTGGATTTGTACTATTAAAAAAGACACATGTTCTTGACATATGTTACTAGGACTTATGTTAACACACACCTTTTTAAGAAGACCTTAAGGCATATAAAAGATAGATGTGTAATGAAGTAAACACTGCTCGATAAAGAACAAATGTACCAAGATTTGCTTGAAATACTGAAAGACATAATTTTGCCGCCCTATAAGAACAGATAAAAAAATAGCTTGTCACAAAACTATGTTAACATTTGTCTCAGGGAGTTATTTTTATGTAATTGCAAAATGATTAATTGATGGTTTGTTTAATTATTCTTTGAAGCATCCAAGTAAAACTAATCAGTATGATATTTTCAGAGTCATCACTTTTCATTCTTTGATAAATGGGTACTAAGCATGATTTTTCCAATATTAAAATGGTCTTAGTCTTTTGTATGAATTCTTGAAAATGATAACATAGCTGTAATAAATTACATAAATTATCAGTGTGCCCTTTTATTTAGATTAAATCAAGATCCCTAAAAATAATCTATATAATGAAGCTTTCCTGGACCAGCCTGGGCAACATAGTGAGACCACACCTCTCTATAAAAATTAAAAAATAAAAATTAGCCAGGCATGGTGGTGCACACCTGTAGTCCTAGATAATCAGGAAGTTGAGTCTGGAGGCAGGTTACTTGCTCCCTGGAGTTTGAGGCTGTAGTAAACTTTGATTGTGCCACTGCATTTCAGCCTGGGTGACAGAGTGAGACCTGGTCTCTGAACAGAACAAAAAAACAACAAAAAAGCCCTCTTGAAGAAATAACTGTAATTGATACAAATGTGTCATTACCTCAAAAGGTAAAAATTATTTGATTTCGTGTCTTGCCTATTGTGAATAATACTGCAATAAACCTGTGAGTGCAAATATCTCCTCAACATACTGATTTCATGTCCTTTGGATATATTTCCAGAAGTGGGATTGCTAGATCATATGGTAGTTCTCATTTTAATTTTTTGAGGAACCTCCATGTTGTTTTCTACAATGACTACGTTAACATTCCCAACCAACGGTGTCCAAGGGTTCCCTTTTCTCCACAACCTCACCCACACTTGTTATCTTTTATCTTTCTGATAATAGCCATTTTAACAGATATGAGGTAATATTTCATAGTTGTTTTAACTTGCATCTTTGTAAAATGAAACACATTGATAATAAGAGCTTCATAGCCTCAGATAAGCTGTTTTCCTAAAATAAAAACAGAGCAGCCTCTGAGACTATCAGTCTTCTATCTTTCATAAACATGAGATTTATTTTAAAATAACAAGGGAAAAGCCTAGGCTTGGTATGATGATTATGTCTGACACTATTCCGCCATTGGCTCTCTCTCTCCCTCTCCCTTCTCCTTCTCTCTTTTGGTCTGTCGCTTTTACTTTAATTTTGTGTGTGTGTGTGTGTGTGTGTGTGTGTGTGTGTGTGTGTGTGTGTGTACAATGATTCTATTGCCCCAAGGTGCCTTGTTATCTTCCCTAACACAATCTACTACACCAAGGAATAAACAGAGTTTCCATTGTGTTATTCTGTCTTCAGGAGACAGCCTTAATTGTACTCCCAGCTGATCATGTGAACTCTGGCTCTTTTTTTTTTTTTTTTTTTTTGAGACAGAGTCTCGCTCTGTCGCCCAGGCTGGAGTGCAGTGGCCGCATCTCAGCTCACTGCAAGCTCCGCCTCCCGGGATCACGCCATTCTCCTGCCTCAGCCTCCCGAGTAGCTGGGACTACAAGCGCCCGCCACCTCGCCCGGCTATTTTTTTTTGTATTTTTTAGTAGAGACGGGGTTTCACTGTGTTAGCCAGGGTGGTCTCGATCTGGTGACCTTGTGATCCGCTCGTCTCGGCCTCCCAAAGTGCGAGCTCTGGCTCTTTATACCAGGAGTTGTCAAAGTTTTTTGATAAAAGGCCAGGTAGTCAGTATTTTGGACATTATGGGCCGTATCGTCTACATCACAACTATTTAGCTCTCATGGTGTAGAATGAAAGCATAGATAGTGTGTAATGAATAAACACTTTTGTGTTCCAATATATCTTTACAAAACAGAATAAATGCCAGATATGGTCTACAGGCCAGTTTTTTTGTTTGTTTGTTTGTTTGTTTTGTTTTGTTTTGTTTTTGAGACGGAGTTTCGCTCATGTTGCCCAGGCTGGAGTGCAAAGCATAATCTCTGCTCACGGCAAACCCTGCCTCCTGGGTTCAAGTGATTCTCCTGCTTCAGCCTCCCGAGTAGCTGGGATTACAGGCATGCATCACCATACCCCGCTAATTTTGTATTTTTAGTAGAGATGGGGTTTCTCCATCTTGGTCAGGCTGGTCTTGAATTCCCAACCTCAGGTGATCCACCTGCCTCGGCCTCCCAAAGTATTGGGATTGCAAGCATGCGCCACCGCACCCGGCCTACAAGCTACAGTTTACCAGCTCCTGCTTTGTACCCTTGTTAGGGGCAACAATCACCACTTCCTCCACTCTAAGGTTATGCAAGTAGAAATCTTAATGAGCTGCATTTTCCAAACAGACTTAAGCTTCACAGTGGCACTGAACAAGTAATCATTGGTCTTATGTTTGGGAGCTGAAAAAGACTTTGAAATCCCATAGTATGGAATTTAAAAATATTATACAAATTATACTAATTATTTCATATGAATTTTCATTTAATTCATGTTTACTTTATTTTTCATTATTCTTTTTGAATTGCATCTCAAATTCTTCTGCGGATAACGTCTTCCTTCTTCAGGCAATAGTTTTTAGACTCTTTAAGTGAGAGTATAATGGCAGTATTTTTTTTTTTTTTTTTTAGGTTTTTGCTGTCTAAAGCAGTGGTTCTCAAAGTATAGATAGACTATAGAACCTTGGGTGTCCTGAGGTACTTTCAGAGGATTCATAAAAACTATATCCATATATATACTATCCAGACCAAAATCAGGGAAGAGAGCCTGGAGATGTCCCAGCAGGCAGTTATACAACAGGTCTGGAGGTATGAGAAACCATGTAGATTTCACTGAATTACAAGAATACCCAGGACATAAGAGTACAAGATGGGATTGATAAAGGATGGGGCTGGAGAGGAAGACAGGGATCAGACCACAAATAACATTTTGGGCATCCACTGTAGTTCAGGTCACCTTCAATAACACCAGGAAAACTCAAGTAACCTCCTAGTTCATTACCTTATCTCAAATGTTGCCCCTCTTCATTCACCATACCATTGGCAGAATGATCACGGTTTAATGCAGTTCATATTTATACACTATTTAAACCCCATCAATAGCTACTCATTGCTCTCAGAAGTATTTTTAACCACTTATTAGGATCTCAAAGACCCATCATGATCTGACCCTAACTACATTTCCAGCCTCATCTTTTGTCAGCTCCTTCTTTATGCTGGCTGTTATTTTACATAGATCTTTTCGAATGTCTTCCAGAAGTGTTTTATAATATCATTGTTAGGTTTAATACTAGATACTTGAGACATCTTGGAGCCTTTGTTGCTATTGAACATGATATCTTTTGTTCTAATTACATTTTCTAACTCCTTGATATTGGTGTATAGGAATGCAATTGATTTTCACATACTGACCTTATATCCAGTGACCCTGCTGACTTGGTTTATTTATCCTGATATGTGTTCATGCATTCTTTTGGATTTTATATGTAGACAACTCATATAAACTGTAAATAATTTAGTCTTGCTTCTGTTCTATTTCTTTTCCATGCCTGCTCTCTCTTTACAATTTTGAACTTTCTAGCACATCCAATATACTGCAAAGAATGAGAGTTCCTGTTGCTTCTTATCTTCTCCAGAACTTAGTGTCAGTGTTCTCAGCTTTGAACATTTTAATAGTGTGTAATGGTTGCTTAGATCATTTACATTTGTTTCTTCTACATTCTTTAGGCTTATTCTGCTAGACTTTTCCTAACTTAAATTGAAAGTTTAGCTCATTCACTTTTAGTCTCTTTTTTTTTCTAAACATGACATTTAAGTGTATAAAGTTTCCTTCTTATTTTTTTTTTGATACATCCTGCATGTTTTGAGATGCTCTAGTTTCCTTGTTATTTAGTTCTGGATATTTTCTAATTTTTGATATAATATTTATGAATTATTTATGAGATTATTTAAGTAGCCAAATATATATGGTTTATAAAGATACATTTTGTGATTGATTTCTATTTAAATTACATTTTGGTCACAGAAAATAATCTGTTAGGTTAAAATGTATTGACTTGATTAATGGCCTAATGACTGGCCAATTTTAGTAAATGTTCTTGGTTAACTTTAAAATGTATATAATTTAATTATTAGTGTGGTTTTCACATTTCATTAATTCAAATGTATCCATCCTATTGTTCAATATATGCCTTTACTGGGGATTGTGTTTTGGATTTATAGATTACTGAAAAAGATGTGTTAAATGGTGGAATTGTTTATTTTATTTGTTGTTCTGCTTATTTCTGCTTGATATATTTTAAAACTATGCTATTAAGTATAAATAAGTTTAGAATTATTATATATTTCTTTTGATTAAAAATTTTGTCGCCTGGGTGAAGTGGTTCACACCTGTAATCCCAGCACTTTGGGAGGCCAAGGCGGGAGGATCACGAGTTCAAGAGATGGAGACCATCCTGGCCAATCTCGTGAAACCTCATCTCTACTAAAAATATAAAAATTAGCTGGGCATGATGTCACACACCTGTAGTCACAGCTACCTGGGAGGCTGAGGCAAGAGAATTGCTTGAACCCAGGAGGCAGAGGTTGCAGGGAGCCGAGATTGCACTTCAGCCTGGTGACAGAGTCAGACTCTGTCTCAAAAAAAAGAAAAAGAAAAAAATAAAAAGAGCAAATGTTCCTATCACACAAGTAAGGTACTGTCCTATTCTACCTGACTGGCAGAAGAAAATCAAATCCCCTCTGAGCAAAGATGGCAACAAACAGATAATCTACTACATCACATGCATTGTTTTCAGTATTCAAATAAAAATACAAAAATGATCAAAAACAAATAAAGCACATGGCAGATAATAGAAACAGGTCCGCAGATGAACTAGATTTTGGAAGCATCATATATGGACATTAAAATAATTGTGCTTCATATGGTCAAGAAAATCTATGTCAAAGTGTATAATTTCACAAGAAAACTGTTTCTCAGCTTTTAAGTCTCTCATCTCACGCAACATAGGACTGAGAAAATGTGTCAAGAGAAAAAGCAATTCGGACGATTGGGTTTATTCTCTGTGGATTTTGGTTCCTCCAGCTCTTGCTCTTTCTCTCTCTCTTTTTTTTTTTTGAGATGGAGTCTCGCTCTGTCACAGCTCTTGCTCTCTTGATAGCTTTTAACTCTGATATTTGTTTCCCCAGTGTTGTGAGAATGTGAAGTATCAAGACTGCTGCTTTCTGCTACATCTCTAGGTTGATAACAATGTTATTAGCAAATGCTTCAAGGAGAAAAGGGGCAGAGAATGTCATGGCCACCTCACTGAATTTTCATTGTCTCAGGCATGCATCTGTTGCTCTTTGATGTGTTCAGGTGGTTGTTGATTCATTTTTGCACAACCAGCAATTATTCTCAGCAGAGTGCTGGTCTTTTCCGAACTACTGTATCATACACAAAGGTGGAAATCCTCAATCTTTCCCTTCGAATGAAGTGGGTTAATTGATCTTTTGTTAGTTTTAATTACATATATATTTAGGGATATTGTTTTGACTTTTTTCAATACTTTTTCCCTCTTTACACTTTTCTTTTAATTTTTCTTCTGTCTACACATAAGATAATGTAGGATATATACATTTTAAAAAATATTTTAGTGGTTCCATGGAAAATTTTAGCATTCATATTAGACTTACCATAGTTAAAAGTGAATATACTGTCTCTCTTCTGAAACAAATCAAGAATTTCAAATATCTTGTTTTTAATTGTCTTATCTCCTAAATTAAAATATTTTATTGCTTACTATTTTAGTTCCCTCTTGCTTATTTTATCCCTCAATATATCCTTTATTGTTATTTCATACTAATTATTTCATATGAGTTTTCATTTATTTCATGCTTACTTTACTTTTTCATTATTCTTTCTTGAATTGCCTCTCAAATTCTCCTGCTGATAGCATTATTGTTTTAGATTCTTTAAGTGAGAGTATTGTGGTAGCATTTTTTTTTTAGGTTTTTGTTGTCTAAAACAGTGATTTTCAAAGTATAGACTATAGAAACATGGAGATCCTGAGATACTTTCAGAGGATTCAAAATATATTTGCATATATTCAATTTTCCATTTGCATGTTCCACCATATGGACAATTTATGCTAGTTTTGAAAAGAAATGGTGGGTAAAACTTAGAGCTCTTTAGGAATCTTTTGATGAAACAGTAAAAAATTATGAATTTTATTACATTTTGACATTTGAAATGTCTTTAATCTTATTCTATTTCAAGGAAAGGAAAATATGCATAAAGAATACTGTACACTAAAAAGTATATTGATTTTCCTGAGGAGAAGCACTTGTCTAATAGTTTGAATTATAATATTAATTAACTGCTTTTTCATAAAATATTTTCATTTTTTAAAGACAGCATTCAGACAAATATATTTATTCAAATATAGGGTATTTGGTACAAAATATCATTTCAATAACATGTAAGCTGACAAACAAACAGTCCTATGCTGAAACACGTTTAACAATTAGCTTTATAGGGGGAAAAAAGAAAGCTTAATTTGTAGATTTGTAGCCAATTTTTGTGGTGTAAATACTCCTGGCATGACTATTTCAAGCTATCATCCATTTGATGTCATTAAACATAGAGCAGGGAAAAAATAATCAGGTTGCATAAGTCACTGCAAATCAACCATAAAACACTTCTGAAAATACTGCAATTAGAATTTTTTTTTTTTCTTTGAAATAGGGTCTTACTCTGTCATCCAGGCTGGAGTGCAGTGGTATGATTATGGCTAATGCAACCTTGACTTCCTGGGCTCAACTGATCCTCCTGCTTCAGCCTCCCAAAGTGCTAGGATTATAGGCATGAGCCACTGCACGCAGCTAGAAAGCACAAGTAAAAAATAGAATATAAGAAAATCTGTATCCATGAACATGAGCCTCTCAGCTTCCTAATACATAAAGACTTTTCTGAAAAGATTGCTAGATATATTAACAAGTGTAATTTTTTATATTGTATAATAAAATGTATCAACATTTAGAAGCTCTGCGTAACTCAGTGATCCAGTATTTTCTAAATGACCAATGCGTGATGTTTCCAAACCTTCATAAATAAAAGTTTTATTCAAAATTCAAAACAGACAAATCAACTTAATGTGAGAGTATATAAAGTTTATTGATTTCAGATTTCATATTGCAAATAACCTATGAGAAACTATGATGTATCAGGTTCTAGCATAGTATCACATTATCTTAAAAAGGCTATTAAAACACTCCTCCATTATCCAGTTTCTATGAGGACAGATTTTCTTAATGTTCTTTAACCAAATCAACATACCACAACAAAGGAATTCATTATTTTCAAAATTGAAGATAAAGCTTCAGGTCTGGAATGACTAAAGGGACTCAAGAGAGTATAAGTTTTTAAAGTCTCCTTACAGGCCACTGCACTCCAGCCTGGCGACGGAGCAAGACTCTGTCTCCAAAAAATATCTCCTTACAGGTGCAGTGTTAAGTGTGAGAGTGGATCTCTGGTGATTGTGATGCTCTGGGTGCAGGGAAAGGCCTCCACAGTTTGAGAGATGGGAAAGCAAGGTGCTTCAGGGAGACCAACACCAATGCAGCCCATCACTCTGTTGCAAAGGGATGCATTGTAGTCATTCTGAGTGCTTTGAGGATTATCCTTTTAAGAAGATTAGCTCTCATTTAAGTCAATTTATTTCTTGACTGATAAATACTTCTTATTTCATTTATGTGTTTCTTGGATCTCTATGGCTTCATTAAAATGGTCTATATTTGATTTTCAGATCCCAGAGGGAAGAAAGTAGATCTGTTTAGTTTCTTTTGAAATGGCCAAGCATAGAGCACAGCCAAATTTCTACATAAAAGACACATTGATGGTGATTAATTTCCTGGCTTATGGAACAAAGTAGATTGTCTATCTTCCTTATTAATCTCGTAAATGGTTTAGCCTTGTTCCTAGTGTCCAGAAAGTTTTAGTAATGAAGAAGGCAAAGCAGATGCAAATACATCTATCTGAAATTGCTGTCCATTGGTATTTGTTCCAAAAGTTTGATTCTAAATCAGTTGTTCAGAAGTTGGAAGACATTTTCCTTTGGGAGAAAATATGATATAGGATACTTGTGTCTCTTGGTGATTCCATCAAGTTCAAATATACCGGAGGTATAGTATTGTATTAATATAACTATACTATAGTGTTTGGGAGACACATATTTGTAGTTGTATTTCAAAGAAACATTTTATTCTATTAGAGAAATATTAGACTCCTTCCCATTAATATACTACCTTCTGAGTAGTTAAAGCAGAGGCTTGAGATCTAAGACTCTGATAGTGATCTGATACAGGGAGATTGAACTTGATAGGGGATGGGGACAAGATTACAGGGCATGAAGGGAGGAGATGGCTACTATAGAATAAGCAGGAGACTGGGGAAATTCCAGAAGTAGAGACAAAGGAGTTATTTACTTGAGTTTCCTACGAGGGCGACACTGTAGAAAACACTGGCCACTCAATCTCCCCATTTATTTTTTTCTGAAGGTCTCAAGGATTGACCTGTTTTCCCATTTTGTGGTCATTGCCTCTTATATTGAGATGGTCTCAATCTCCTGACCTTGTGATCCACCTGCCTTGGCCTCCCAAAGTGCTGGGATTACAGGCGTGAGCCACCATGCCCGGCCACATTTTCTTAATCCAGTCTATCGTTGATGGACATTTGGGTTGGTTCCAAGTCTTTGCTATTGTGAATAGTGCCACAATAAACATACATGTGCATGTGTCTTTATAGCAACATGATTTATGATCCTTTGAGTATATATCCAGTAATGGGATCACTGGGCCAAATGGTATTTCTAGTTCTAGATCCTTGAGTAATCGTCAGTGTTTTCCAAATGGTTGAACTAGTTTACAGTCCCACCAACAGTGTAAAAACGTTCTTATTTCTCCACATCCTCTCCAGCATCTGTTGTTTCCTGACTTTTTAATGATAGCCATTCTAACTGGCATGAGATAATACCTCATTGTAGTTTTGATTTGCATTTCTCTGATGACCAGTGATGATGAGCATTTTTTCATATGTCTGTTGGCTGCATAAATGTCTTCTTTTAGAAATGCCTGTTCACATTCTTTGCCCACTTTTTGATTTTTTTTTTTTTTTGTAAATTTGTTTAAGTTCTTTGTAGATTCTGGATATTAGCCCTTTGTCAGATGGGTAGATTGCAAAAATTTTCTCCCATTCTGTAGGTTTCCTGTTCACTCTGATGGTAGTTTCTTTTGCTGTACAGAAGCTCTTTAGTTTGATTAGATCCCATTTGTCAATTTTGGCTTTTGTTGTCATTGCTTTTGGTGTTTTAGTCATGAAGTCCTTGCCCATGCCTACGTCCTGAATGGTATTGCCTAGGTTTTCTTCTAGGGTTTTTATGGTTTTAGGTTTTACATTTAAGTCTTTAATGCATCTTGAGTTAAGGATTTATAAATTGTTTTTATAAGATTGAATCAAGCTCATCCCACAACACAACATCCATGTTTCCCACCAAAACAAATAAAAACAAACACAAAACCCTATATATTATTGACAAAAGTTGATTTTCATTACTCTGCAGTTCTTGCAAACGATAAAGTGGAGATAGAGAAAATGAGTCCCGCAATATGTGTCTTTTGCTCAGTTTATTCATACAGCCTATATTTTTCACTATTAATACAGACTGTGTTTTCATGCTCATTAATCAGCCACTGGCTTCATGGATTCTTGCTATTCGACAATTCTATTCAGAAAACTACCAGGATAGCAACCACACATGCAGGAGCAATGATTTATCAAAGAGCGTATTTTCTCTTCCTTTTTACCTCCCATCCCTTTGACACAGCATTTTAGCAACACTACTGAGTATATTGATGTTCTTATAACAGGAAGGCAACAATTCTATTCCTTTTCTTTGGTAAGATGAAATATTAGGATGATGAAGAGAGCTAAAGATAGTGAATTTTTCATTCTCTTTTAAGTAAAAAGCACTACATATTAATCTGCCTTTAGTTTTCCAACTCAAATAGAAAGTTTGGGGGATATTTTAAATTTTAAAACATACATTTTTAAGTTATATACAGTAAAATTCAATCTTTTTGTTGCGTAGTTATGTGAGATTTGACAAATATGCAGAGTCACGTAATGACTACCATAAGCAAGGTACAGAACAGTTTCATCAAATCTCCCCCACTTCCAAAAGTTGTCCATGGCTGCCACTTAATTGTCAGACCAACTTCCTTAATGCTTAGTATCACTCTACTGTTTTCCAACTATATGGTGTTGCCTTTTATAGAATATCAAATAAAGAGATTACACACATGTAGACTTTTGAGTCTGACTTCCTTTAGCCAGCATAATGTATTTCAAATACATTGAAATACTGTATTTCAAATACAAATACCTGCATATTGTGGTGAGCATAAGTAGTTCATACCTTTTTGGAATGCTTTTACACTGTTGTGGGAATGTAAATTAGTTCGACCATTGTAGAAGACAGTGGCGATTCCTCAAAGACCTAGAAGCAGAAATATCATTTGAACCAGCAATCCCATTACTGTGTATATACCCAAAGGAATCTAAATCATTCTATTATAAAGATACATGCATATGTATGTTCATTGCAGCGCTATTCACAATAGCAAAGACATGGAATCAACCCAAATGCCTATCAGTGTTAGAGTGGATAAAGAAAGTACACACATATGCCATGGAATACTATGCAGCCATGAAAAGGAATGAGATCATGTCCTTTGTAGGGACATGAATGGAGCTGAAGCCATTATCCTCAGCAAACTAACACAGGAACAGAAAACCAAACACCACAGGTTCTCACTTATAAGTGGGAGAACACATGGACACAGGGAGAAGAACAACACACTCTGGGGCCTCTGTGGGTGTGTGGGGGGAAGGGAGAGCATCAGGATAAATAGCTAATGCATGTGGGACTTAACATCTAGGTGGTGGGTTGATAGGTGCAGCAAACCATCATGACATATGTTTACCTATGCAACCAACCTGCACATCCTGCGCGTGTATCCTGGAACCTAAAATAAAATTAAAAATAAAATCGACACAATTTGATTATTTATTCCACTGATGAGGAATATTTGGATTGCTTCTAATTTTTGGCAAGTGAAGCTGTATAAACATTTGTCAAAAGGTTGTTTTGTGAAGATACGTTTTTATTTCACTTAAATAAATACCTATGAGTGAAATTTCTGAGTAGAAAGTAATTGTATGTTTAACTTTATAAGAAACTGTCAAGACATTTTCCTTAGTGGCGATACCACTTTGCATTTACACTGGTCCGGCATCATTGTCAACACCTGGTATTAACACATATATTTTTGTTGTTGTGTGTGTTTTCATCATTCTAATAGATGAGTAGTGGAATACTATTCTGCTTTTAATTTGTATTTCCTTAATGACTAATAATGTTGAGCATATTTTCATGTGTGATTTTCCCATCTGTATATTTTCTTTGGTGGAGTGTTTATTCAAATCTGTTGCTTGTTTTTATTGGGTTTTTTTATTGTTAAGTTCTGAAGTTTCTTCATTTGCAAACCTTTTCTCTGAGCTTGCAGCTTGTCTTTTTATTTTCTTAACGTTTTCCATAAACCAAATATTTTTAACTTTCACAAAGCCATGTAATCCTATTTTTCTTTTATGCATTATGTGTTTAGTATTGTGTCTAAGCAGTCATTTCCTAATCCAAGATCTCAAAGACTTTATCCTATCGTTTTGCATTAGTTTTACACTTTAAATATAGGTCTATAGTCCCTTTTGAGTCAACTTTTGTGTGAAGTATACAGGGCATGTTAAGGTTTAATCTTTTAAATAGGGATGACTAAATGACCCAGTACCATTTGTGGAAAAGATTCTCCTTTCTCCATTGAATTGGTTTTGCATTTTTCTCAAAAATCAGTTGCACTTTTGTGTAGAGGTCTATAACTTGACTCTCTAGTCTGTTCCACTGATTTATGTGCCCATTCTTTTGGTAATACCACACTGGTTCATTACTCTAGCTTCATAATGAAATTTAAATCAGATACTTTCAATCCTCTGAATTTGTCTTTCTTTTCTAATTACTGACTATTCTAGTTCCTTTAATTGTCCATATAAATTTTATATCTTTTTACTTTTAATCAATCTGTGTAATTTTATTTAAGATATCTTTTTTGTAGGTAGCTTGTATTCGAATTTTTAAAATTCATTTTGACATTCTGTATTATAATTGGTGTGTTTAGACTACTTACATTAATGTTATTTTATCATCAGGTTAAGTCAATCATTTTATTACTTTGCCATTTTTGTTTCTAGGATTTTTATTTATCTGTTCTCACTTTCCCACTCTTCTTTTGGGTATTTGAATTTTTAGAAGTGTTACATTTTACTTATTAATTGATTTTTGGTTAATATCACTTTGTGTTGATTTTTAATGGTTTCTCTAGGAATTAAAATATACATGCCTAAGTTTTTATAGTCTTCTTAGAGTTAATATTTTACCACTTAATCTAAAACATAGAGGTCTTACAACCTCATAGGCCTCTTCTCTTTTGCCCTATAATTTCCAAGTGTGTTATATCTATATACATGAAACCCTCTCCCTAGGTAATGTGATAATTTTTTATTATACCCATGAAATATATATTTTAAAATGTAATATATAAAAAGATATAAACATATATTACATTTTCCAATATGTTTACCATTTGTGTTGCTCCTCTCTCATACCTGAAGTTCCATGTTTTCCTCTGGTATTATTTTCTTTACTTGAACATTTTTATTTAGTATTTACTTTAGGGAAGAACCACGGAGACAAATTCTCCTAATTTTCTTCATCTGAGAATGTCTCTTTCTTTCTTCCAGCATCTCCCCCATGGCCACTTTCCATGTTTTTTTTTTTTTTTGGTCTTATTTTGATTCTGAACTGTCTACACTTGGTTTTCTTTGAATTATCTTGTCTGGGGTTTGCCTAGCTTCTTGAGTCTGTAAGTTTATATATTTTATAAAATAATTTCTATGGAAGAGTGTTTTTTGTTTTTTTTGTTTTTTTGTTTGTTTGTTTGTTTTAAACTGTGCATTAATGTATTCCTCTATCAGGTAAATTAAGGGCTCACTTACTCACCCCTGAACTGGATATCATTAAGTGATCTCAGACCTCTTTTCATTAAACCTCAGTGAGGCTTCAGAATTGTTTCCACTACAGCCAATAACCAATCAAATATTATGCAAAAGTGGACTAAAGATGTCTTTGCAGACGCTGTTCATTACAGTTCAGGGACCTCTTCAGTCCTGCTATGGGAGAAAATGCTCTTTCACTTTAGATACTTTAAAAAATCTTGGGGAAACTGTTAGCTCACTCTCCGTGATATGTTTACCAGTGCTTACACACAAATTTGTGGGTCCTCCACTAAGTGTGCAGAATTAGATGGAGTGCATTTTGTGTATTGACCTCACTTATAATTATAACTTATGTTTTATTTTTCCTCTTACCCTATTTTCTTCATCTACATATTGAAGATTTTATAATGTATGAGTTGACAAAACCTACTAAAGTCTTATTGGAACAAATTAGAGATGTAAATAAATAAATTATGGCATCTTCTTTAGTAAAAACACTGAAAAGCCTAAAGGTATTAATTATTCCCAAATAATTTACAGTTTTAATGAAATTCTAATCAAAGACCTATTTTGGAAGTAGACAACGTAATTCCAAATTTATTTTGTAGAATAAAGTGATGAAAAGACATAAGAAAATGTTAAAAATTAAAAGTGATTAGTTAACTTCCTCTACAATAGATTTAAATATTTGTAGAATTACAAGTTTTAAAATAATATGAGCTTTACACAATTCTAGACAGGGAAATTAATAAACAGACACATGTTGACTTAAGGCAACAACTTAATGTGGAATGAATAAATTAGTTACCAAATGTTTTGAAGGAAATATTTCATCTCATGCCTTACAACAAAATCAACTCCAGATGTATTAAGGGATTAATTTTTAAATAATAGCATACAAATCTACAAGCTATGTGTTGAATTTATCTTTATGAGAGGAAATTTCTGACGTAGAAACCATGGGAAACATAAACAAAGTGGAGCTTCTGTAATAATTAGTTGCACAAACTCTGAAGATGGTCTTCTGGACTCAAATCCCAACTTTAGAATTTGCTAGAGGGGTTATCCTGAACAAGTTAGTTAACAGCTCTCTCTTTCCATTTCTAAGGTTTTAACTATGGAAAAACACAGTATCCATGTCACCTGGATTTTGAGGATTTAATGGGATAGCTGATGTGAAGTGCTTAGAATAGTGCCAGGCACATAGTAATTGCTAGATAAGTATTATTATTTTTATTAGACTTGAGATATTAGATAAAGACTTAAATCAATGCTAACATTAGAAAATACTTAGAATTTAAAGTGTAAAGTGTTAGGTGAAAATTTTCTGGTTAAAAAGAACAAAAAAGTAGCGTAATTCTAATTATATATCAAGAGTTATTTATACATATTTTAAAAGAAATCTAAAAGAAAATATCCTAAAATATTTCCAGTGGATAGATCTAGAGGAAAATGCAAACATACCTCTTTCATTGTCCTTTGCTATATTGCACTTTGCAGATATTGCATTTTTCACAAATTGAAGGTCTGTGGTAACACTGTGTCAAGCATGGCTATAGGTGCTGTTTTTTCAACACCATGTACTTACTTTGTGTCTCCATGTTGCATTTGTTAATTCACACACATATCAAACTTTATTATTATTATTTTTATTATATCTGCTATGATGATCCATGATTAATGATCTTTGATGTTACTCTTGTAATTGTTTTGGGACAGCACAAATTGGGTCCATAATGATGGCAAACAATCTATAAATGTTATGTGTGTTCTGACTGTTCTACTAACCAGTCATTCCTCCATCTCTCTCCTTCTTCCTGGGCCTCCATATTCCCTGAGAAACAATATTGAAATTAAGCCAGTTAGTAACCCTACAATGGCCTCTAAGTGTTCAAGTGAAAGGAAAAATGCCACATCTCTCACTTTAAATTAAAAAACTAGAAATGATGGAGCTTAGTGAAAAAGGCATATCAAAAGCTTAGGCTGGGCCGGGCGCGGTGGCTCAAGCCTGTAATCCCAGTACTTTGGGAGGCCGAGGCGGGTGGATCACGAAGTCAGGAGATCGAGACCATCCTGGCTAACATGGTGAAACCCCGTCTCTACTAAAAATACAAAAAACTAGCCGGGCGTGGTGGCGGGCGCCTGTAGTCCCAGCTACTCGGAGGCTGAGGCAGGAGAATGGCGTAAACCCGGGAGGCGGAGCTTGCAGTGAGCCGAGATCGCGCCACTGCACTCCAGCCTGGGTGACACAGCGAGACTCCGTCTCAAAAAAAAAAAAAAAAAAAAAAAAAGCTTAGGCTGAAGATAGGCTGAAGGACCTCTTGTATCAAAGTTAACGAAGTTGTGAATCCAAAGGAAAAGTTCTTGAAGGAAAATAAAAGTGCTACTCCAGTGAACACATGAATAATAAAATGAAACAGACTTATTGCAGATATGGAGAAAGCTTAAGTGGTCTGGATAAATTAAACCAGCAACATTTTCTTAAGCCAAAGGTTAATCCAGAGCAAGGTCCTAAGTCTCCTCGATTCCCTGAAGGCTGAGAGAGTGGAGAAGCTGTAGAAGAGAATTTTGAAGCTAGCAGATGTTGGTTTATCATGTTAAAGGGTAAGTAAAAAGTATCTATACCATAGAAGTGCCAGCTAAAGCAGCAAGTGCTGATGTAGAAGCTGTAGCAAGTTATCCGGAAAATCTTGCGAAGATCATGGAGAAATGTGGCTACACTAAACAATAGATATTCAATGTGTACAAAAGAGTTTTATGTAGTATTGGAAGAAGATGCCAACTAGGAGTTTCATAGTTAAAGAGGGGAAGTCAATGCCTGCCTTCAAAGCTCTAAAGAACAAGCTGATTATCTTGTTAGAGGCTAATGCAACTGGCAAGTTTACATTGAAGCCCATGCTCACTGATCATTCCAAAAATCCTGGGCTCTTAAGAATTGCACCAAATCTACCCTGCCTGTGCTCTATAAATGGAGCAACAAAGCCCAGATGGCAGCACATCTGTTTATAGGGTGATTTACTGAATATTTTTATCCCACTGTTGACACTGCTCGGAAAAAAAGATTCCTTCCAAAAGGAATCTTTTCAAAATGTTTTTGCTCATTGAAAAATGTCCTCAGTCAACCAAGAACTCTGATAGCAGTGTACAAGGAGATTATTGCTGTTTTCATGCCTGCTAACACAACATCCGTTTTACAGCCTATGGATCAAGAAGTAATTTTTACTTTCGATTCTTATTAATTAAGTAATATATTGTGTAAGCATTTAGCTGCCATAGCTAGTGATTCTGCTGATGGACCTGGGCAAAGTAAATTGAATCTTTTCAGGAAAGGATTCACCATTCCAAATGGCATTAAGAACATTCATGATTCATGAGAAGAAGTTGAAATATCAAAGTTAACAGGAATTTGGGAGAAGATTTCAACTCTCTTATATAACTTTGAGAGGCTCAAGGGTTCAGTGGAGGCATCACTGAAGATATAGTGGAAACAGCAAGAGAACTATAAATAGCAGTGGAGCCTGAAGATGTATCTAAATTGCTGCAATTTCATGATAAAACTTCAGGGAATGATGAATTGCTTTGTATGAATGAGCAAAGAAAGTATTTTTTTGAGATGGGATCTACTTCTTGTGAAGATACTGAACATTGTTGAAATGGCAGCAAAGGATTTAAAATATTATGCAAACATAGTTGATAAAGCAGCAGCAGGGTTTGAGAAGTTTGACTCCAGTTTGAAAGAAGTTCTACTGTGGGTAAAATGCTATCAAACAATATCACATGCCATAAAGAAATCTTTCATGAAACGAAACATCAGTTGATGCAGCAAACTTCATTGTTGTCTTATTTTAAGAAATTTCCACAGCCATCAAAACCTTCAGCAATCACCAGCCTGATCAGTCAGCAACCATCAACATTGAGGCAAGACCCTCCACCAGCCAAAAGATTATGAGTCACAGAAGGCTCAGATGATCATCAGCATTTTTTTTTAGCAGCAAAGTATTTTTAAATTAAAGTATATATTGTTTAGACATAATGCTGTTTCACATTTAATAGACTAAAAAGTATAGTGTAAATATAACCTTTGTATGCACTTTGGAAACCAAAAACCTCATGAGACTTGCTTTATTGGAATATTCACTTTGTTGCAGTTGTCTGGAACCAACCTACAATACCTCTGATGTATGCCTGTATTGTGTCTAATTTATTTTCTTATTATTTATCAAATTTTCCACAACAAGCATGTATCTCCTTGTGTAATCAGAAAAGAAGTTATTATATTTTTTAGAAATGAAATCATTTAAATAATGAAAGAAGAATGACCCAATTTTATCTCAGAAATAAAACAGGAAGGGAAATTAAAGAGTAAAGGGAAAAGAAAAAACATTTTCTTGGGGTAAGGGTTGTAAGAGAAAAGGAAAGGTTCGCGCATAGGTGAAAAAAGATTATTCAAAGTAGTATCAACCCATTTGTAGGTGTTAGAGTTCAGAGATAGGAAGCTTTCTAGGGCATCAAAAATCCTCCAAAGATTTGGGAACTGCGGGAGGTAACATCTAGCAAGAGAGTTTGCCAGGGTGACCACCAGGGGGCTCCTGTGGACCAGGAAGCCTTGACCTAGACTAAGTTCAAGGCTTATGAAGCGAGAAGGAGCCTGTCTTCATGGAAAGAGGGGAATGAAAAAGAACGACTTGTCCATATTTACGTGACATAATCGTACATCCTAGAATCAATGGATGCTAGAGCAGAAAGGAACTTGATGGATTTTCCAGCTTGAACCTCATTTTAAGATACGGAAATTTAAACCCAGAGAGGTAATGAGGACTAACCTGAAGTTACACAGCTGGTGAGACACACAGTTGGATAATACTACAGATATTATGGATGATTTTTATACCATCTTACACTGTTAAAAACTCAGAGACAATCAGTACATAGAGTTGACATTGCCGCACTGCAACTGCAAAGTGATTCAAGTGTTGAAAGTACTGATCTTTGGTATTATTTTCACATCATAGTAATGACATATAATGTTTGGAAACTTATTATACACCTGTTATAACTACTTCATATTATAATGTAGAACTTAGTTCAATTTTAATGTTCAAGAACTGTCAAATAAATGTCCATTATTCATTGTTTGACAGTTATGAATACTTTCTTTTCCTTTTCCCAGCTTAGACATCTTCGAGAATTAATCGTTACACTCCGCTTTGTTGGTAGTGAAAAGAAAACAAATGAAAATCTCAAAATACACCACTTTAAATATGCCATCCCTGTTAAATGTCCACATTTACACACCTGCATTGTGTGCAACTCTTTGGATTCTGTCTTCTGCCTGCACCGGGCTTCCTATATCCTTATCACTTTCAGCCTCTCCTTTCTCCCATCTCAAAGATTTATCCGTACCTCCCTACTGGTGTCTCCTGGATCCTCATTGTCCAGTCTCCTCCTCCCTTGTCAAATGTAGCCTCCTTACAGTCATTCATTTGTACATTAATCCACAAATATTTCTTGAACTCCTGCTATATGCAAGCTCTTGCGCAAGAAGCTGTGGGGTTACATAAAGCTGTGGGGTATTGTCAGAGATGCTTCTTCCCCACCTCCAATTCAACTTTATAGCTCACAGGGTAAGCTGTAACAATTACAGATTGCTTTGCAGCCAGGTGCGGTGGCTCAGATCTGTAATCATAGCATTTGGGAGATCAAGGTGGGAATATCCCTTGAGCTCAGAACTTCATGACCAACCTGGGCAACATAGACTGTCTTTACTAAAATTTAGCTGGGTGTGATGGCACACATCAGTAATCCCAGCTACCCAGGAGGGAGGCTGAGGTGGGAGGATCGCTTGTGTCTGGAGATCCAAGCTTCAGTGAGCTATGATCACACCACTGTACTCCTGGGCAACCAAGAAAGACTCTCTCTCTCTCTCTCTATAAAATATATAAAAATATATATATAATATATATTACTTATATATAATACATTATATATATTTAAGCAGCATATATTATATATATTATATATAATATTTTAGATAACTAAGTTACATACCTATATATATATATATTACTATGCAAAAGTTGGTCATACTGGAGTAGTGACAAGAGTGATAATAGCCAACGGTGATTCAGAATCGTTTGACTCTATTGGACGAGGGGACTGTTTAATAGAACTAATTAACTGTAACTATTTTGTTATGTTAACCCACCCCCTCATCTAATAGAGTATACACATCAATATAAGCTCAACTAGGCTGAGTAAGGCCAAACAAGCAGTCCCCTAGTGTCAGACCAGAGAGACAAAGTGATGAGAATTTTAAAAATCTTTGCAATCAATGTCAGTGGTGGTTGAGATGGCCTTCTGAAGGCAGGCTATTTGATGAAGGATTAGGAAGTGAAAGAAATGGTCAGCATATTGTTTCCATTGGAAAGACAGAAAATCTTACATCCAAGGCCATGTTCCTGGCCTTGCTACTGACCTGTAGGCAACAACTCACTAAGTTTCAGACAGCAAGTCTCTCTTCTAACAAACGGCTGACAACACCTCCTCTTAAGTGTTACCCAACCTTTGGCCCCGAAGCACTCCCCAGTCCTCCAGTGCTACAATAAGTCATAATGATTACTCAAATGAAATAGAGATCATTATGACTGAATAAGTTGTGGTGGTATGAATTTTGAAACCACATCCCAAACCACATAGCAGAGAACAGCAAAATCAGGTCAACCCAGGTGCACTAAAGAGAACTTGCAAAGCCCTTAAACATAGGAAAAGGAGGGAAGGAAAGGAGGGAAACAGGGAAGAAGGGAGGAAGGGAATGAGGAGAGAGAGGAATGAAAGAAGGAAGGAATAAAGAAAGGGAAGGAGGGAACCAAAAGAAAGAGAAAGAAAAAGAAGGAAGAAATGGGGAGAGAGAGAAAGAGAAAGAAAAGGAGGAAGGAAGGAAGGAAGGAAGGAAGGAAGGAAGGAAGGAAGGAAGGAAGGAAGGAAGGAAGGAAGGAAGGAAGGAAGGGAGGGAGGGAGGGAGGGAGGGGGGAGGGAAGAAGGGAGGGTGGGAGGAAGGGAGGGGAGGAGAGGGGGGAAGGGAGGGGAGGAGAGGGGAGAAGGGAGAGGGAGGGAGAGAGAGGAAGGGAGTGAGGGAAAGATGGAGAGAGTGAGGAAGGGAGGGAGGAAAGTTGAAAGCTTGTAGTGTTTGTTCATTTTCATGGTGTATTTCTATCATATCCAATTTTTTGAATATGGACTTCAGAAATGCTACCTGCAGTTGCCTCTTGAGAGCATGTTTGAGCTGACTCCCAAACCACTGTCTATCACTTTAGCCCTGTAAGTTACTGTCACTCATCTGTAAAATGGAGATAGCAATTTTGGCCTTGCCATTTTAAAAGACAACTGAGGAATTATTTGCCAGGGAAAAATATTTTAGATAACTAAGTTACATACCTTATAACAAAATTATAGCTGAATTAAATATTAAAATGTAGAGACTGAAAAAAATTAAGATAAATTATGCATGAATGTTACATAGTTTTTGGGCAAAATAACTTCCTATGAGTGATAACAAGTAAGCTATAAAGGAAAAGATTGAGGTACTGTATGGAATGAAAAGAAATTCTACTTTATGGCAAAAATATTATAAGCAGAGTTAAGGTACATAGATATTTCTGCAGAAATTAAGAAAATAACATTAATGATTTTATACTACAATATTCCTCATGATTTCTGCTTTCTTTTGTATGCATAGTTATTATGTAATTCATACAATACAGTTTGAGGTCAGCAGACATTATAATCATCAGATGTCAAACTGCACAATCTGAGTCTCAGAGCTGAGTTGCCCAGCTTCTAAGGGTTATTTTTAGGGAAAATGGGAAATAATTGCTATTTCCGGATTAATCACTGTGTCTGGGCTTGCAGTGATAAAAACAGAGGATAAACTGAGCCAATTTCTTTTGTTACTTAATTTGAATATCACTGAGGAATCCTAATAACTTGGAAGAGGGTCCATGCTAAACAAGAATTATAGTGGTGAGGAAATCTGCGTGCTGGCAAGGAGTCACTAATCATTACCAAGCATTTACTGTCATCACTTTGGTTCTTTAATTTTCTGATGTTGAATTATTGTCTTAAATAATCGAATTGAATCATCCAGTGAAGGCATGGAAAAGATTTATCATTATGACGTATTAGTGCTATGTTTCCAATGGGTGTGACATTTCAATATTGGCTTTATTCAGTAATTTTTTTTACCATGTACAAATGTACAGGGATATTTAATTAATCGACTTGTGATAGAATGACACATTTCCCACAAATTACCATAAACAAGCAAGCAAGGAAAAAAACACATGAATTATTTCCCAGATTGGGATAATATAATTGAAGTTAACTTTACAATAAAATATATTTCCTCACTAGAAGAAAAACAACAAAATTTTAAAACTTTGAGCATAATAAAGGACTTAAAATATACATTTTTCAAAAAATTTGATTAACTATCAGAAGGAAAGAAAGAAAATAGCAATCTACCACCAGGAGACTGCAGCATTTCAGTGACTTTTTCCACCTCTCCTTCCTCCAAAACTAAATATTATCTTCTCCCTTCTCAGCAACAGATGTTTGAGATAGGAGAATTCTAAAAATGAGGCTAGGAAGCAAGTCTAGCTTAGGAAAGGAGAGGAGGTGGGGGAATTTTGGTGAATGGAAGAGTTAAGAGGAGCAAGGCAATAATGAGGACTAGATACGGGGAAAAAGGAATAGAGTGTGGGGTTGGAGTGCATATCCTGGCAGAGAACTACCACATGGGTATATCACGGTTAAGGCATTGAGGCTTCATGCTAGTGAATGATGAGCATTGATGAGTTATTCCAATGGGGGTTCCACAATTAACAGTGCATACCTCTTCTCCTTTTCCTCTCTTCATCTTTTACATGAATCTGATTGCTCCTTCCTCAGGGTTATATGTGTGAGAAAGACAAGTCTTTCCCCACTCCTATCCACTGACCCATCTCCAGTTGCAGACCAGTAACAATGGTAAGAAGTCCATAAAGCTGTGTGGACGTCACATGACCAGGTTACACAGTAAGTCTGACCACTCTGACCATTTTCTCCTCAGCAAGGATGTGGATATGTTTTAACCCCAGTGTGTTTAGCTTAGTACCTAGAATTGGAAAGCTGCCATCTCTTTGGTTGCATGAAATTCTATTAGCATTTGGGCCCACTTAACCTTTCCTAAAAAAATCAGGCTCCAAGTATGGTGCTACTTCATTTGAGAAGCTGGAAAGCATAAGCGGGGAAAGAACTTCCAGTTTTATGGGGAAGCAGAAACTGTAGGTGTAACTCAGGCCAGTGTGTTTCTCTGTGTTTGTGTAACTTTAGTGCTTGGCTTTGATTAAAGATGTTTTGGAAAGCAATCTTGTGAGGTATTGGAAAGGACCTTTCTCTGCTAAGGTTTTGGGGTTTTGCATGTGGAATGGCTTTTCTGGAATTTTCCATCAAAAAAGATTACCTTGTTGAAAAAGATGATCACTACTTTCCTTCATTTTTATTGCCAGTTGTGTGGATGTAGCTATTCTTAGGTATTCTTATTTATGTTCTAGGAATGAACGCTCATTCAACAACTGAGAATAATGTCATCTACTGGAGAAGCAGCTGTTTCTCACCAAGCATGTTGCAGACAATATTATTGCTCTAAACAACGCATAAATCTAAAGAGCTACAAAATATTTCTGGAGAGAAACCCAGAGTACAAAGAAGTTTAACACCTTTTTAAAGACCACAGACCTTGGTATTCATTCTGAAAAGTGGGGATTTGAGTTTTTTCTTTCAGACATTCTTTGTGAACACACTCTTTTCACCCTAAGCAAACATATTTCCTTTACTAGTAGCATATGTCTAACTTCTGGTTTATTCAGAAACACTAAGACTATAAAATAATACTATTTGTTTATGAAATTTGACCCAATAGCCCAGTCTCTGCTTTTTAGTGAAACCAACATAGATTATCATGTCATCTGCCAACAAAGAGAGTTCATCTATTTGCAATATGTATAACGTATACATAAAATAATAATACTAAACAATAATGCATCATTATTATTATTATTTACATTATTGAGCTAGGTAGGACTTCCACTATAAAGCTGAATATGAGCAGTGAGAAAGGACATTCATGCCTTGTGGTCTGATTTTAAAGATAAAGCATTCAGTCTCTTGGCATTAAGTATGATAGTAGCTATTGGTTTTCCATATATACTCTTTGTTAGGGATGTAGGTAAGGTAAAATTGCACTTCACTACAAGCTTTTTTTTTTTTTTAATTATGAATGAGTTTTGAAACTTATCAAATAATTTCTTTTGTTTATTGCTATAATAATATAGTGTTTATTTTTCAGTCCATTGATAGGATAAATTATGTTGATTTATTTATAAATAGTGAACTAGCCTGGTATTCCTAGGATGAACCCCATTTTGCTGTGAGGTATTATCCTGTTTGTATATTACAGGATTTTATTTCAAATATTTTGTTAAGGATCTTTGCTTCTATGTTCACGAGTGATATTGGTCTTTAGTTTCCTTTTGTTGTAATGTTTTAGTCTGGTTTTGATATTAGGATAACTCTGATCTAATAAAATTGATTGGCAAAGATTCTTCCTTTTTTTTTTTGGATTTTTGAAAGAGATTGTGTAGAATGGTACTATGTTGTCATTTAATGTTTGGAAGAATCGACCAGTGAAACCACCTGGGTCTGGTGCTTTTTTTTTAAGTTATTAACTAACAATTTAATGGGGTTATCTATTTCTCCTTGAGTGAACTTTGGTAGCATGCAGTTTTCAATTTTGAATTTATAGTTATAGAGTTGTTCTTAATATTCTTACTATAATTTTAATGTCTGTATCCATTGTTCATTATATTGTTAACTTTTTCTTTGTCTCCCTTTTTACACCCTTAATTACCCTACCTAGAAATACATCAGTTTTTAAAAATTAACGAGCTTTTGGTTTCATTGATTTTCTTTATTGTTTTTAATGTCATTAATTTTATATAATTAATTAATTTTATTGAAAAAATCGTATATACTTATGCACAATATGTTTGGAAATATGTATATATTGTGGAATGGCTAAATTGAGTTAATTAACACATCCTTTACCTCATATACTCATTTTTTGCGAGGGGGGGTGTGAGAACACCTAGAATCTACTCTGCTACTAATTTTCAAGAATATAATACATTGTTATTAACTATAATCATCAAATTATACAATAAATCCCTTGAACTTATTTCCCCTCTCTACTCAGAAGTAGAAAGTAGAATGGTGGTTGTAGGAGGCTGGGCTGTGGGTGGTTGGGGAGATGTTGGGAACAAGGGTTAAAAAACTATTGAATACTGTGCTCATTACCTGAGTGACAGGATCAATGATACCCCAAACGTCAGCATCACACAATATACCCAGGTAACAAACTTGTACATGCACCCCATGAATCTAAAAGAAAAGTTGAAATTATTTTTAAAAAAAAGAAAACTGATCTCAATCATACTAGCAACAAAAAATACTAGCATTACTAGAAATAAACCCAATAAAAACTAAAATTTGGTTATATAAGAAATTATAAAACCTTTTGTTGAAGAAGTTAAAGAAGACACGATTAAAAAGAAATGTATAATATATTTGTGGAAGGGAAAATACAACACCTAAAACATGGCAGTTCTCAAACTGATACAAATATTCAATGCAATTTCAATCCAGACATATTTATTCAAGGTATTTGTTTGCTTTATATTCAGACAACCTTCCTATTCATTATGCTAAGTGTCTTTCTACAATTTGAAATACTAAACAAGCAAGCTTATTATTATTACCTTTTAAGAGAAACAGAGGGTCTTGCTATGTTGCCTAGGTTGGAATGCAGTGGCTATTTAAGGGTGTGATTATAGTGCACTGCAGCCTTGAATTCCTGGACTCAAGTGATCCCCCTGCCTCAGCTGCAACTACAGGTGTGTGCCACTATGGTAGGCTAATTTTTAAAGTTATTAACTTAGGTACATAATAAAAATAAATTTAAATAACACCATTTCTCAAGTGTGAAGTTGGGGCTTTATTTATTTTTTATTTTGTTTTTTTTTTTTTTGTCTAGTATCTCTAGAAACAATAGTTTTCCCATCTACATCTTTCTTTCTACTTGTCTTGTATAGTTATTAAAAAAAAAAATTTAAATTCACCTTCCTTCTGTTCTGCTCTCCTAAAATGCTAGAATAAGAATAGATCTTCAACCCAGTGTCTTCTTCATCTCCTTCCTACTGACACCCAGTCCACACTTCCTCATGCTGTTTCATTATTAAAATCCATGGAAAGTATTAATAATACCTTCCTACTGTATCTTAAGGGGGAGGCAAGAATTTTTGATGCATTCAAAATTCATCATCCTTCATTATGATGGATGATCATAAATGATCCTTCATTTATTTCTCATGAATCTCTGTTAAACAGGCACTAACACCTTATTTCTTTTCTGGTGTTACAATTTTTATCTGAATCTAAGAGAGTTCCTTTCAATTCCTAAAGTCACACAGAGGGTGAGGCTGCAGAGCCAGGACTTGAAATAACATGTTTATACCCAAACTCTTTTCTTTTTCGTATTTCTATATCTTGCAAGTAGGGTAAAAATCTCCAATATTTTGGAGTCTAGGCTACCTAACTTCCAAGTTCAAGATTACTTTGTGCCAGAGAAAACCTAGGCTTATTTTTCAAACTGAGCTTCAAGTTCCTCTTCCATAAAAAGAGGCTATTGCTTTTGGTGTTTTAGACATGAAGTCCTTGCCCATGCCTATGTCCTGAATGATATTACCTAGGTTTTCTTCTAGGGTTTTTATGGTTTTAGGTCTAACATTTAAGTCTCTAATCCATCTTGAATTAATTTTCATATAAGGAGTAAGGAAAGGATCCAGTTTCAGCTTTCTACTTATGGCTAGCCAATTTTCCCAGCACCATTTATTAAATAGGGAATCCTTTCCCCATTTCTTGTTTTTCTGAGGTTTATCAAAGATCAGATGGCTGTAGATGTGTGGTATTATTTCTGAGGGCTCTGTTCTGTTCCATTGGTCCATATCTCTGTTTTGGTACCAGTCCCATGCTGTTTTGGTTACTGTAGCCTTGTAGTACAGTTTGAAGTCAGGTAGCGTGATGCCTCCAGCTTTGTTCTTTTGACTTAGGATTGTCTTGGCAATGCGGGGTGTTTTTTGGTTCCATATGAGCTTTAAAGCAGTTTTTTCCAATTCTGTGAAGAAAGTCATTGGTAGCTGAATCTACAGATTACCTTGGGCAGTATGGCCATTTTCACGATACTGATTCTTCCTATCCATGAACATGGTATGTTCTTCCATTTGCTTGTGTCCTCTTTTATTTCACTGAGCAGTGGTTTGTAGTTCTCCTTGAAGAGGTCTTTTACATCCCTTGTATTGACAGATGGGATCTAATTAAACTAAAGAACTTCTGCACAGCAGAAGAAACTACCATCAGAGTGAACAGGCAACCTACAGAATGGGAGAACATTTTTGCAATCTACTCATCTGACAAAGGGCTAATATCTAGAACCTACAAAGAACTCAAACAAATTTATGAGAAAAAAACAAACAACTCCATCAAAAAGTGGGCAAAGATTATGAATAGACATTTCTCAAAAGAAGACATTCATACAGCCAACAGGCACATGAAAAACTGCTCGTCATCACTGGCCATCAGAGAAATGCAAATCAAAACCACAATGAGATACCATCTCACACCAGTTAGAATGAAAATCATTAAAAAGTCAGGAAACAACAGGTGCTGGAGAGGATGTGGAGAAATAGGAACACTTTTACACTGTTGGTGGGATTGTAAACTGGTTCAACCATTGTGGAAAATGGTATGGCGATTCCTCAAAGATCTAGAACCAGAAATACCATATGACCCAGCCATCCCATTACTGGGTATATACCCAAAGGATTAGAAATCATGCTGTTATAAAGACACATGCACACGTATGTTTATTGCAGCACTATTCACAATAGCAAAGACTTGGAATCAACCCAAATGTCCATCAGTGACAGACTGGATTAAGAAAATGGGGCACATATACACCATGGAATACTATGCAGCCATAAAAAAGGATGAGTTTGTGTCCTTTGTAGGGACATGGATGCAGCTGGAAACCATCATTCTCAGCAAACTATGGCAAGAACAGAAAACCAAACACCACATGTTCTCACTCATAGGTGGGAATTGAACAATGAGATCACTTGGACTCTGGAAGGGGAACATCACACACCGGGGCCTATTATGGGGAGGGGGGAGAGGGGAGGGATGGCATTGGCAGTTGTACCTGATGTAAATGACGAGTTGATGGGTGCTGACGAGTTGATGGGTGCAGCACACCAACATGGCACAAGTATACATATGTAACAAACCTGCACGTTGTGCACATGTACCCTGGAACTTAAAGTATAATTTAAAAAAAATTTAAAAAAATAAATAAAATTGATAAACCTGTAGAAAGATGGACAAAAAAGGAGAAGATATAAATAGTCAAAATTAGGAATAAAACAGAGAAAACGTTATAGATTCTGCAACCATTAAAAGAGTAACAAGGCACTTCTATGAGCAACATTATGCTCAGAAGTTCAACAGAAAAATCAACAATATAGAACATCCAATCAATACAATCACCCAATATGATCTAATTGACATATATAGAAATACTCCATCCAACAACAGCAAAATACACAATTTTTAGAAAAAAAAGGACCAATCGCTTGAAATCCACAAATCACCAAAAATAGGTATTCTCGATAGTCATGTAACAATACTGAAATTAAATCTGCAATTCAAAAGATCCAGAAAACGGAATCTCCAGGATCAGTTGATTTCCCTGAAAATGTCTACCACATATTTAAAGAATAATTAACATCAATTTTACATACTCTCTTCCAGAAAATAGAAAATGAAGAGACATTTCCCAACTTATTTTATGAGGTCAATATTACCCTGATCATAAAACCAGACAAAGACAGTATTAAAAAAAAAAAAAAAAAGAAAAGAGAGAGAAAGAAAACTGTAGATCAATAACTTTCATGAACTTAGAAGCAAAAAAGTCTTACAAAATATTAGCAAACTGAAAATAAAATACAGCAAGTGGGATTTACTTCAGATATGCAAGTTACATTCAATATTTGAAAATGAACCAGTGCAATCTACCACATCAACAGGATAAATAAGAAACTTACATGACAAATCAATTGCAGAAAAAGCGTCTGACCAAAGGTAATACCCATTTATGATTCAAAACTCTTAGCAAGTTAGGAGTAGAGAGGAACTACTTCAACGTGAAAAAGAGCATCTATAAAAATTCTAGGGAGATCATAGTTAATGGTAAAAGACTGAATGCTTTCCCTCTAAAATGGTGAATGAAGCAAGATGTCTGCTCTCACAACTCATACTCAACATCGTAAAATAAATAGCATGTGTATTGTAAAGGAAAAAATAAATAAATAAAAAGAGGCTAACACTGATTAATACAGGGTTTAAGGAGAATTCAGTGCAGTCAGTTAAGTTAACATCTAGACAGGAATGAATGTTTGCTTGCTGGTTTCCTTCCCTGGGAAAAACATCTAAGTGTCCTTCAGTTGTCTGATAGGAACACTATAGCCAGCAGGAGGACAAATCTACTCCAATGCCTGGTGATATAAGGGATCCTTGTTATCTACCTTCCCATTCTTGCAGGAGCTTTGACTTCCTCCTAGAATCTGGCATAGAAAATGGCTTGACTTGCCCCACACAGCCAGAGCATGGGCAGTTGCTAAGACACACGCAGTGTTTCGGGGCTCTGAGGAAATGCAAAGAATTTTTAAAAATCAGCTCCTGTGCCAGACCTCTGAAATATTGGTCTTCCCTGTTCCTATCCCCAGTGGGTATAAAAGTGCCTTGCCTACACATGTCCTTCTTCCTCAAGGATGCTTATAGCATATACCTCATGAGAGGTTTTGTCCTGAAGGTTTCAGTGTTGCTAGTTCCTTCTTCAGAGTCTGCTCTTTCATGTGTGAGTGCAGTTCAGCAAACAGCAGCGCCTCTGGAGGGATCCTCATACTACAAAGAGCAGAGAGAGAGGAGGCCAGCACTCTGGAGGGCTCCCCGCCAACACCAAGTTGCCTTCCAAGGTTTTAGGGAGGTAATTAAGGTTAAAAAGGTCATAAGGATAAAGCCGTAGTCCAGTAGGACTGGTGCCTTCTAAGTGGAGGAACACATGTCAGGGCTTGCTGTCTCCCCTTCAAGTGTACAGAGGGAAGGCTGTGTGAAGACAGAGAGAGAAGACAGCCATCTGTATGTCAGGAAAACAAGCCTCACCAGAAAACAAATTTGCATTTTTTAAGCCACCCAGCCTGTGGTATTTTTTGTGTGTGGCAGTCCTAGTTGAGTAATACCGGGATATATGGGAATTAAGTGTGTTGTCTCCCTGGATTTTTTATAAACTCATAACTTCTCTAATATAGTCTATTTTAATTTTTTACATTGAAAAAAAGTAAAGGAAAGGAAAATTCTTTAAGTAGTCAAAACATCAAGCAGGACACTTGCTTGTTCACACTGTACAGAAGAAGAAATTTTCATAGGTGTGATTCTGTATCGATCTCAGGACATGGCTTGGAAGAAACAAGATTTGAAAACTTAAGTCAGAGATGATAGATAGATAGATAGATAGATAGATAGATAGATAGATAGATAGATAGACAGATATTATATCTAATATGTGAATGGACTTCTCAGAATAAGTAGAGTGTGAAGATATTTGTATTTTATGTGCATACTCGCCTAAGTCATTCAATTCATAGGGAGCTCTAAATAATTAGGTAGATATAATGATGCGTTTTCTCTGGTCTTCCAGAGGGCAGGATACAGACTTGTTAGTGGTAATCTTGCTGATCTTTACTCTTCAACCTTTCGATTCTCTGTAAGTCTATAATTCTTTTTATTACGATGATTTATACTTGAAATACAGAGTAGTTTCTGTTTTTCTGAGTAAACTGATTAACACAACATATCATAAAGACAGCAAGCATGAAATCTTACTCAGAGGCATAACTCCATTTGAAAATGTGCATAGTAAAGAAAGATATGTTTAACAGCATGTGTGAATAAGACAAAAACTTTCATTAATAATAATTTAGACTTAATAGTAATGAATAATAGTAATAACTTAACAAAATTGTACCATGTTTCTATAAGAAACATATTTATTCTCCTTTATACTTTTTAGGAACAGTGCTTGGAGCAAACCATCCTGTTTTAGATGCTGACATTTTGTAGGTACACAGGAGTGTGTTAACAGAGTGGCAAGCTGTGCCATGAACTGAGCTATTGAAGTCCTTCAACTTTTAGCCTTAGAGAAGATCAGGTGGGGTGAAAACCGAGAAATGAGAAAAATGAGAGAGTATAAAACTATATGTTTGTAGGGCTGTTATAGGGAAGAGTGTTTTTTATTTTTTATTTTTATTTATTTATTTTTTTAAGCTACATAAAGGCATAGGAATGAGACTGACAGAAATTTTAGGCAAATACACACAAATCCAATATATACATTTACAAATAAATGGAGGTCTCAAATAATTCTCTTCTCCTTCATTCCTCCTTTCATTGAACAATCATTCATATACTAAGTCCTGCTGTTTCTTCTTCTAAATTATAGCCTTGATGCATTGACTCCTTACCATCTGTTCATCCTATACTCTGGCTCAAGCCACCACCCTGAAAAATGGCAGTAGCCCCTGGCTGCCCTCCTCATTTCCACTTAGTCTCTCCAGTTTATTGTTATCAGAGAAACCAAAGAGATCCTTTAAAATATCAATTACATCTTTTGATCTTGCCAGTTTTCCTACTGAAGACTCTCCCGTAGACTCCCATTTCTCAGGATAAATTCTGAACTCCTTGACGATACTTACAAGACTCTTCTTTAAAACTATCCATTGCCCTTATTTCCAGCCTCACCTTTTACTAAAGTTTTCCTCATCCAATATACTTCTGTCATGCTGGCTTCCTTTAGTTATTTAAATGCTCTTTTCTACCTCCTAGACTTTTCCTATGATATTTCCTTTTCCTGTAATAATGCTCTTCTGACTTTCATTTCTCCTGCCTAATTCTTAAGCATTTTGTCTACATTTAAATTAGTGACTCTGTACCTGGGGTGATTTGGCACTATCTTGATACATTTTTGTCTGTTACAACTGGGATGGTGTTACTGGGACCAAGTAGGTAGAGGTCAGGAAACTGTTCAGCATTTTTACAATGCACAGGACACCTCCCTACAGCAAAGAACTGTCCAGCCCAAAATGTCAATAATTCCAGGGTTCAGAAACCCTGGCTTGTTTGTCACTTCTTCAATGTTTTCAGTCAACATAAAATTAATTCACTTTCTCTCTCTCAAACCATGCTGTTCTTTCCTCAGTAATTCATCAAAATTTTCAATTATGTATTCAGTTCTGCATCTATTTGTTTAATGCCTATTTCCCCCACTTAGACTGTTCTGTGAGAATAGAAATGTGTCTATTTTGTTTCACCACTGTTTATTCAGTGTGTGGCATAAAATGTGGCATACAGCAGAAAATAAATAATAATTGCTTAATGAATACTTTAATAAGCTTTATTATTGAGTAGGACATTATTTTAGAAATCAAGTAGAAACAGTCATTTGTCACACTGTCATTCAAATCCAGGAAAAAATGCAGCACAAAGCTAAGACATACAAATAACCAATTACAGTATAGGGCAGTTGAAATCATATCCTAAACAGGGTTAAAAATAACATTTTGGGTAAATTCAGAGGAAGGAAGGAATAATTCTGATGAATTTGGAGTTATGGAGCATCATTATTATCATTATCTTCTTCACTACCATTTTTGAAAAATAATTAATTGACTCACAAAATAGGAGTTATCTCTGAGGTATAAGGTGACATATGGCTTAACTTACCGTGTCACTCACCACTATTAGTGGTGACTCTGCACTATTAATTTGTTTTCTACGTTACAAAAAAATGGGTCTGAGTGGAAGTTTCAGTTGCCTGAGCTCAAAATAATAATTCTATCTCGCAATGATCTCTCTGAATATGTTCAAGAAACCTATTTTGGTGTTGTGAGAAGCCCAGAATGCTTTCATTTATTCTGGACCCCAATTCTACTGACAGGGTACAATCACAGATTCTTCTCATGGGATAAATTTTAAGAATTGGCTAATTAATATCACTATTCCAATCTAGGAACTTAAAGTTATCTGGATCACCTTGAGTTAGGGTTGTACTTTCCAATATATGTGTTTTCATACACATAAATACACGTACACATCTCTCCTCCTACCACAGGCATACGCCAGGCCCTGTGTACTTAATGCACAGTAAAACAATCTTCTGGATCTTCAGGAAGCCTGAGAATTTTAGTTTCTGCTTTTCTGTTTTCTTTAAGATAATTCTAACTATTTTGACTCTAGATAGTCAAATACTATTTAACAATTTAAATTGGCAATGCAGTGTGTCCTAGTCAACTATCTCCACACAAAGCATTCAACCTATCCTTTGCTCTCTTTGAATCCCTGACAGCATTATATTTTTCTGCTTAAACTCTTTAACTTACACTTTGCAGAGAAAGCAGAAGCTACTAATGGGGGCCCTCAACAACCACCAATAAAATTATGATGGCCAAATCTACCAACATACTTGTCTCTCCACCAATCTCTTATCTCTAACCCAGTAGAGGAATTATTCCTTCTTCATAAAACCAAATTCCTGGGTGGGCTCAGAATCTCTTGTCTTCCTATTTCTCACTTCCAGGTGATCTACTACTCATTTATATTGAAAATGAGTTTGCTTCTGTATACTCAATTCATAGTCAAACTTCTTGGCATCCCTACATCCTCACACTCTGTTCGTTCCTCATTAATATGACTGCTTCCTTAGATACACCTGTGGAAAAAGTTTTCCACACCACTGGATATAAAGGACACTTTTCCTAACCTTGAGCAGCCTTATCACAAGTTACAAAATCACCTTGCTTTAAAAGATTTGATTCCCTTGACTCCATTACACCCTCATAGTTTTGTTTCCATCTCTCTGTCTGTTTTACCTCTGTTAGGCTTTTAACTGTAGGAGTCTTGATGGTTTCACACTTGTCTCCCTTTCCTTCTCTCTTTACTTGTTCTTACTGATTTTTACCATTTCTACGTCTTTAATTCCATCTATATAGTGGTTATTCCCAACTTTATATCTCTAGCTCAAATTTATCTTCCAGGCTCTAGAACAAAATATCAAGCATTCTATTATAAATCTCCACCATACATTTCATGGGTGCTTCAAAATTACCATGCCCCAAACAGAAATTATGATCCTCCCATCGCACCAGCAACCCCTACACCCAGCCTTCAACTTGTTCCTTCTCCCAAAATGGCATCCACAACTAACCAACCAACCAAGAAACAATAAATCACTGCTGATTGTTTTCTGTAAATCAGCTCCCCTATCCAACCACACATTATGTACCATGAGTTCTACCTCCTAAATATTTAAAAAATGCATCCGTTCCTCTTCAATAATTTTCTACCATCTGAATGCAAACCATTGTTATCTCTTGCTTAGACCAATGCATTCTCTTCCCATGACAGTCCTGGTTTCACATTCATCACCTCTGATCCATTCCCCACATATTGTCTGAAACATGACCTCTTATTAATGGTGAATGTGAATAGTGTCTTCCTGAAGCTGCATTCAGCATGGTGCTAATCTGAAGTAATCTAAAAAGGAAACTCAACCATGACATCAGTCTGTTTAAATCTCTCAGTCATATTCTCCTGCTCTTAAATTTCAAAATACTTAAGTTGGTGTATAAATCCTTGCATAATCTGGCCCTATCTTTCTCCTTACTATGCATCTGCCATACAGACTTTTTATTTCTTGAATTCCCTAAATTCCCCTTATCACCAAACAGAACCTTTGCATATGCTATTTTGTTTTCCCGTGGATCTCTCCCTCTCTTTCTCTCTCTGGGAATCTCTTTCTCTCTCTCTGACTAGTTACCTGGATAAATTCTACTTAGTTTTTGTTTTTGCTTAAAGATCACTTCTATATGGAAGTCTTCCCTGATATCTCATATCAGTTAAGATTTATTCATTAGAGATTCTCTCAAGTACTGTTTTTTTTCCTTCTAACTTTTGTTACAATTGTAGGCTCCAGGGTGACAAAACTGTTTGCCTCATTCATCTATGCATCCCCAGTGGCAAAAACAACAGATACTCAATAAATATTTGTTTTAATGAATGAAGTATTTGGAGTGTCAATGAAACCAGCAACAAAATTATTAATACAAGGAATTTTCTTTGTCATGAATTGATTATGCTGGATGTTTGCAGAATCAAAAGTAGTGATTTAATTGCAAGACTTTATTTTCTCCCATGCAATATTAGCAAATAGACTTCTCTAAAGTTGATTCTAAATGATATTTCAGACAGACCCACGTTAGTCCAAAAATACATAAATAAATAAAAGTGGCTAAAGTCACTTGTATCTCTTAGGTCTTGATTAAACAACACCATGGTGTAAAAGTGTATATTCATAAAGATCTCCACCAAAGATTTGCAATTAATCCAGCAAACACTTTAAAAATTATACTTTTATTTTCAGAAATTGTATAGGTCAAAAAAAAAAAAAACCAATATCTAGACTCTACGCAAGTGCAAGTTGAGATCATCATAGTTAAAATTATTGAGTCTTTACCAGCTGTGAAAACAAATAAGAAAGTAAGTAACAGACAAGCAATAAATATATCAGATCTTACTGAACAGAGTCTTGGGGGTTTGCTTTGCTAGAGGCATTGGAATTTCAGAGGCAATGAAGTGTTTTCAATTTAGGTAATTGTCTATAGGATTTATCACATTTATCTCAAAAGTGAAAATGCCAGTTTATAACTTTTCTAAAGAAATTGATTGAACTTAAAAATATGAGAAGATAGATTATAAATCAGTAGAACTGAATTTTCATCCTAGGTATGACAATTACAGTGATAATGTAGGATAAAAACTCAATATCTTAGAGCTTTAGTTTTCTAATGCATGAAATAGATATAAAAATGTATAACCTTCTTAATAGTTAACGTTGTTTCACCTGAAAGAAAATTTCCTTAGCACGGCAGTGTTCTTCTCAATTTGGCTGAAACTGGCATTTTGTTCTTCATCAGTTACCCCTTCTTATTCACTTCCTCTTCTACTCTAACACCTCCCCTCCCTAATTCTCACACACTAACATATCAATTATACACTTCTAACACCAAATTAATCACTTTCCTGCTTTTGAACACATCAAACCCTTATATAATTATGCAGAATGTAGGAATAATATTTTTGAACTATATACATGTGCTTTTTTGGTTTATATTTCATTGTGTATGATTTTCTCACTATTATTTAAGAGGCATTATATGTCTTAAAAGGGATTCAAAAGATAAAGAGATGTAATCAGTGTGCAGCTTTTGACATTCAAAATAGAATTTGAGGAGTTCATAGTAAGACAATGGTTCTGAAAGGCAAGTTTTGGAACAAAAACATTGTTTTCCAAAAAAAATTATTTAAGCCTATGTTAACATCAAGAGCCAGTTCTGGAGATTTTGAATATATATTTTCACTCCAAGCCATACAGAGGTCTCAAGTGATGATGTAGGGAAATAACTTTTCAAGATGAAAAGGAAAAACAGATTATGTCTTTTGGCCCTGGGTTTATGAGAAGCAGAAGAAACCGAGAGGGAGAGGCAGTCATATCTCCATGTGCCTTTGCTTCTCTTCTTTAAAGCAAAGTCACAAGAAAGAAGGATTGTTACATTGAGGAGAAAGTCAAAAGTATAGGAAAAATACCATGCAGGGTGAGTACTTGCCAATGTGGTAGTTATAGTAGCTGTAGCAGAAAGATAGAGCTTGTAGGTGAGCCTGAAGCCATGCTTCTGGCTCCCAGAGTGCCATGTGCACAGAGAATGGGGGCAATGGGAAAGAATGAAGAAGTAATAGCAGTAGCAAATGTGTATTAACCGCAATAGGCCAGGCACCCTTCTAAGGGCAGTATATTTATTAACTCATTTTATTTGTGCAACTGTACTGTGAGGATGATACTTCATTATCCCCATTTAACAAATAAAATTGAGGCATTTAGGGTTTAAATAATTTTCCAGAGGGGATATAGTGTTAGAGCTCTTTGCAGAAGGGTTCACTGGAGTGGAGCTAAATGGCACCCTTTTTGCTGAAAGCTTTAGGGTAGGCTGCCTGGTTCAGCGATAAAGAACAGTGAAAGCCAGAAGTCAAGGGGTATCCACACTGCCAGTGAGAATGAAGTTATCAAGGAGGGCCACTGGGTCCTGATAAAGCCAAGTGCTCTTACCACAAAGGAGGTGCAGTGATGGTACAGATTCCCATACCTCAACTAACAACAGCAATGAATGAGAATCTACAGGGATCAGACCTGCCCTGATGCAGAATCTAGCATGAAGACCACCCAAGTGCCTCTCACCCATTGCTATTCAGTTCATAAGCCTCCCCGACACTCAGCTACCATCTCTAGAAGGAGGATGGGAGGAGAGAAATGGCTCAGCCATGGAACTGAACTTGTAACATTTGATTATTTATTCACTAGAGGATGTTTTAAACTTTTAGAAACCATTTAGAGGAAGCTAATTATGTTAACTGTTAATGTTTTTTGGCTAGTCTTTCATTGTCCAGTGGTCATGGTTATCAGCTTATTATAGAAAATAGAGAAGCTAGGTGGTTTTCGCCAAGCTGTGTTGTAGTGTGAGTAAAATTTCTACCACTTTGCATTTGCATGTCTGTATCTGCCATTACGTCTACCACGAACATCCTTCTCTTTCCATTCATGTATAAAGTCTAACTCATCCTTTAAGTTCTAATCCAAGTGTCATCTTTTTTGTGAAAAATATCTCCAGACTCCTAAGTAGAGTTAGTGACTTCACCCCTGTCTTTCTAAAACATAGTACACATGCCTCTAATACATTGTAGGAAACCCATCTATTTACCTTCTACCTCCTCTAGACTCTGAACATTTGCATGTTGCAGGTCTCAATAACAGTTATCAAATAAACAGACCATCAAATGAGGATGTTTGTGTTAATGCCTTGAAATTCCTGCAACTACAAGAGTTTTTATATCATTGACCACACTGTCAGAGTACAATTGAGACCACTAAGTAAAAACAGACTTCAGCACATAGTATCCAAATTCAAGGGCTTTCCACGTATGGATTATTTTTGCAAGCATAAGATACAAGAAAAGAAAAATCAACAATGTCCTCAGTTCTCTCTCTCCAAACTAAAATTACACCCATCAGACCATCACAAGCCTCTTTTATATTCTTTCATTAACTTATTTGTATATAGTTACCCCAATTTTATCAGAATCATCTCAGGCATGGATCCCATCTCCGCAGACCCTTCAGTTACACCTCTGAGCACAAAGAGGAGACACTCAGAAAATATTTGTTAAATAAGCAAATGGGTGAATTTTTGCTTGAGACTGTTTCTACGTTAAACATTCTAAGGACTCAGATTTTAGAATGCCTCAGAATTATCCAAAAAGCTTGATAGATGACATATTCCCAGGACCCATGCCTGAACGTGCTGATTCACTAGCACTGGGTTAAGTATGAGGAATCAGCATTTTAATAAGCTTCTCAGGTGACTGGTACAGGTGTAATCCACACTTTGAAAAATGTTAGCCTGTTCAGTTCCCACCTATGAGTGAGAACATGCGGTGTTTGGTTTTCTGTTCTTGTGATAGTTTGCTAAGAATGATGGTTTCCAGCTGCATCCATGTCCCTACAAAGGACACAAACTCATCCTTTTTTATGGCTGCATAGTATTCCATGGTGTATATGTGCCACATTTTCTTAATCCAGTCTGTCACTGATGGACATTTGGGTTGATTCCAAGTCTTTGCTATTGTGAATAGTGCTGCAATAAACAAGTATACATATGTCACAAACCTGCACGTTATGCACATGTACCCTAGAACTTAAAGTATAATAATAATAAAAAATAAATAAAAAAAAAAAGAAAAGAAAAATGTTAGCCTGGATAGTCAACGTTTTTTTTTTTTTCACTTCCTGAACTGACTGCATTTCAAACCATTGTAGAATTTATTCATAGACTTTTTGCACCTTATGGAGAAGTAATTTACCATTAACTTTTACACAATACCTATTTCCATGCAGGCTTTATATTATTAACAAGACTATTCTTAGAGAGGTTTTACATATCACTCGATTTAAAATTTGCAACACTTAACTCCCATTCACTACTACTAACCACATTTTCTGATTTATTTTTCTTTAGTTCATTTATCACACAGAAACAGACTGTGTAATTTACTTATTTATTTTATTTATTTTCTGTCTTCTGTTAAAACATTAGTGCCACAAGGAGAGGGAATTTTGGGTTTCCTTCACCCATGTACCCCAGTGCCTAGAACTGGGCCAGTCACTCATAAAGCAAGCAAAATAATTGTTGACTTAAAAAGAAAAAAGAATGGCCAATTACTGGAAACTCTACGTGCAAACATAGGAAGCATGAGCAATATATCTAGTTTGTACTCCATTGATTCTTCCCTTTCAGCTATGTACCAGTTGCTAAGTAGAAACAAGAAGCTACCTTTTGTTGACATTTCTTTTAAAATCACTAGTAATACAATTTCTTTGAAAATTGCCTGTAAAAATTGCAACAGCTTGAGAGAATGCTGTCTCTTCAGCCATTATTTTGTGAATAACAGTGCTTTCAGCCAGTTATCTTTCCACACAACTTGTATTAAAATTTTTCAGTGTGGATCTCTCCTCATCTTATCAAGCTAAAACTTCCCTATCCATGTAACTGCCAGTGAAACAGTCATTTAGCTTATAATCAAAGCCAATGGCTGGCTGTTGACTCAAGGGTGACTTCGTATTCTCATATAAAGCTATAAAGGACATGAGATTTATAGCCATGGTCCAGGCTGAATTTTAACAGAATTTGATAATAGTTTATAAGAATTCTGTTATTAAATGAATAGTGGTTGAGGTGTTATTTGTTACACTGATTCATTGATGTTAGAAATAAAAAAATTTAGCTTAAAACTGAAGAAAAATCTAATAAAGATATTACAGAAGAAAAGTGCATTACAACCGTATCTGCTAGGATATTTTAAAATTTATAATTGAAATACAAACCTATTTCAACCTTGTAGATAGTTGCTTATTACTAAGAGGAGATTTTATTTTTCGACTTTTTTGATTTTACATACGAATTTTGTATAGAATCCCATGCCCTGATGCTAAAGTCATCTAGATAGACACATTGAAAAACATTCAGCAATAATCCCTCTACTTCTAAATACTTTCACTCCAACATAAGTTGGGTGCTGAAAAATACATAAGATTTGGATAGTGGAAATAAAATTGGCCTTTTTTGTCCATTTAGCATAAAATTTATAATTCCTTAGCAGGTGGCATTGGGCTTTGCAAATTCACATGCATCCTCTCATTGGCACCGTTATAACCTTCCAGTTAGAGTTATAGCATGGCATTCTGGTTTAACTATAAATAGGGTTCACTTTACTATCAAAAGTATTCCATCTTAATGTAAAATTATATAGTCAGTTTACTTATAATTAGGGAGGATTTTATTATAAGTTATATATGAGAAGGCAGACTTAGATTTTGAATTGTTTGCCTAATTGTTATTGATTTGTTTAATGCTATGTATAAAAACAAGACCAAAATTCTAGTTTCCTAGTTTCTCAGTTACATATTTCCTTAGAACCAGAATCTATAGCATGATAGAACTAAGCATTTGGTAAATGCTTCCCAAATAAACTCTTTTTAGATCATAAGTGAATGAGTATAGTGTGAGACAGTGGCAAAGGAAACTGCACTCATAGAATATTTATTTTGTCCATTGGAGTAACATTTGTTGTATAATTAAATCCCCATAATACCTCTAATGAACACAAGTGCAAGTCTACCATATTATAATGAGGAAAGTGAGGTTCAGAGAATTTAAGTGACTTGCTCTCTCAGATGCAGCTGGTAAATAACCCAAGATCTGATTGCAAAAAACTGCTCTATATCACAATGTTTTAAGGCTGTAACCTCAAGTACACCATGCATGCAAAGTACAGCCTTTTCAGTGCAATCTTTAGAAACCATGGAATATTACAGAATCTAGACCTTGCTTCATACAAAATGGAGACAAAGAAATGTAAAGAAATTCAAATGAAGGCTCACAGTTTATTGGTAGGTGTTTTGATTCTTTATTCCTTATCAGGCTGTCTCTCCTAATCTCTAGAAAATGAATATTTTCAGCATAAACTATGGAACCAGCTACTACTGGCTTCCAGCTACTACTGGAGTCAGAGCAAGTTAATCTGGAAGTCATTGCTTTAAATTCTAGAAAATCCGTTGGATGAAAGCCTGTATGCATGTTTGGAAATAAATATTTCTTTTCGCTTTCGTTTTGTTTTCACTTTCTCTTTTCTGGGTTTTTTTTTTTTTTTTTTTTTTTTTTTCTTTTGACTACCACATAAAACAATTACCAGCTGGTGGAGATTGAACACAAACAGAGGACAATGAAGTGTATTCAAGTCTGGGAAGAAAATCTTGCAGTTAGAATTAGCAATTGAATCTTGATTTCCACTATGTTTGTATTCCAGAGAACCTGTTTGAGGAGGGACCCACTGTTCTATTTGTTTTCTTTTATAGTAATACCCAAAGACAGTGTATTTTGAGAGACTAACATTTGGTGGAATTTCCAATTTCATATGAGATACATAGCTTTGATGAAGTTCTATACCTTTTAAGCCATAGACAAAACAGGCTGACTACTTTCAGGGAGAAAGTTTTGGGTGGTAGAGTTTTAAAGGTGACTTTTCTGATCTAGAAAATCAAATGTAGCCCTTCACCTAGAGTTTTTTGGGAAAATGACATACTACTTAAACTCACAGGATGCTGTTAAGTTTGAAGGTTTATTGATTGATCTTTCTGTAGTTTTATAGTATTATCTGGGAAAATAAGAGAGACAGATTACTTGATGAGTTGTGTTGGTATCTTGCTATTGCATTCTTGGTCCTTGGCTCTCTAGACTCCTTATAGACATTTCATTTTATTAGTGCATCTTCTTTAAATTCTATTAAAATTTTCATGAGTATATTCTTTTTGGCCTTGGTGCATGTTCCAGAAGTTTCAAGTGATGCAGAAGGCCGAATTTGAAATTATAAGAAAATAAGAAGGCTTTAGGAAGTAAAGGCAATGCTTGCAAATAACTTTATGGAAAATTTTGACTACAAAAGGAAAGGTAGTACAGTTAGTTGGGAGAGCAGTAGCATCAGATGAATGTGGAGTTGCTTCCCTCTCCTCTCCTTCTTTGGATGAGTTGGTGAATTTGAATACAGATTGCACAGAGTCAATGAGAGGAAGAGAATGAAGGTACATAAGGGGCAGAATGAAAAGGAGACATGAGGAATACAGACAAAGGCATGGGAAGCCAGGTTAACCATGAAAATGAGAAGGTTGCTTCTTCCTTACATAAAAGCCTAAAAAGAACTCAGAATATGCAGAAATCAAGAGGGAGAAACATAGAGTACTCACACCTCATGAGCTCCATCCTACCACAAAAGAGCAGAGTATATGGTTGGGTGGGAATTTGTAGCTTGAAATAACTAGAGGTTTAGGATCATCATTGTAAGCAACACCCGTGGAATGGTATATACCCAAAATAAATTTCCAGGAGGGAAATAAATTCTAAATGAAATGTAAAAGGTAGATTTTGAGTCAGTAGCTAACACAGTGTTCTGTGCTATAGTGACAAACATAGTTTTAGTCATAATGCTGCCATAACTAAAGGTGATTGATAAGACCAAAAAACAGGTCTTATCATTCCTTGAACCTAAGAAAATAATAACCTTCTTCAACTTGGGATAGAAACTGTTTGTTAAAACAGGGTTTTTGTTTTTGTTTGTTTTTCAGTATTCTACTCAATGACATGAGACAGTGGAAATTTGTTGCTCATCTTTGCAGCTGAAACATGATAAAATCTGGATCAAATCCCATAATTTCTTAGTTTCACAAGTTTTTAACACAGGAGTATAAAAAATAACCCACTAGCAGAAACTTATATTTGAATGCAATGCTACTCCCTTTCAAATGGTAGTGAGACTCAAGACTCATCTGAGAAGACTATTAACTTTGAGGATAATTACTCTATTAATAATACAGACAAATATGTGTATGGGACCCTGCTGTTGAGTGAGAGAGCTGGGTATTCTCTGCCTGATTTCAGCTTTGGAAAACCAATAGAATTTCCCTGTTCCCTCCTATGTCAAACTGCATTAATGATAATAGGCACATTTCATTTTTGGAGAACGTTATTAGTTACCCTGGCATGCCAAGAAAATAGCCTTCAATTGTAAACACATGTAGAAAGCCTCAGATGAAAAAACAAAAACAGAAACGGAAATTCAAACAATTGTACACCCCATCTCCTGCCACACCTAACATCATTATTCATTTCTTTCTTTTAAAAGGAATTTTCTTTTTCATTCTTACTGTCAGTCATCACAAACCACAGGCAAATAAGTGGTGTTTTACTTGGCAGCAGGTTTCAGATTGCAATATTGTCTTCAATCTCACTCAGAAATCTTATACACTAATGCTTATCAACTGCTTTTCATAACTGAAATCAAGTGTGTTTAGTACCTCATTGATAAAAGAAGAAAATAATAAATTTAATTGGAGCATGTCCAAAGGGAGGTTCGATATTAGGTTAGGTAAACCCTGATTACTGAAGTTATTTCCCATCTGCCTAAAAATAAAAATGCTGCATTTGTTCAGGTATACATCTTTCCTCAAGACAGGCTTGTGTTTCAGGGGAATGTGACCCTATCCTTGCTCTAATGAGTAGACGAATACAATTATTCTAATTTTTTTTCCCAGTGACTAGTTGCCAGGAAATTGTGTGACCCTGTAATCCAATGCTGGTGAATGAGGCATGAGAGGATCACTTGAGAAAGAGGCCTTAGGGAGGATTATCCCAATTCGGCCTCTGGATGTCCTTCCTTCCAGACCTGATACAGTCATCCTGCTACCAGCTTGAGGTTGAAGCTAAGATACAAAGAAGGAAACAAGAAGAGAACCACAAGAAAAGCAGAGCTGAAGTTCTGATGTACTGCACCTAGAACTATCCCTACTTATGATTCTCTTATTAATAAGCAATAAATTCCCAGTTAAGTGAGATGTTTGGTTTTTTTCAGTTACATACATCCCAAATGAAAGAGTCGATTGTGATATTTTGATATACTGCTTGTCTTGAGATTGTAGACCAATTTCTTCTATAGTGGAATGAGAGGCATTGCACTGTATATCAGTGTTCTAGGTTCTAGTTCCAGTGACATGATTTCCAAACTCTCCCACTTTGGCCACAGCAAGTCCTCTTGTCTCCTTACCAATCAGGTTGTTGGAAGGATTATATGAGATTAGATATAAGAAAACTTTTTAGATAGTGAAGTATTATGCAATCTATTGTTACAAATCTAACTGACTTTGTATTCTAAAAAGATTTTCTTCATCTTTAATGCTCATTAAAATGCTGAATGTGTTAGTCTATCAATAAATATTTCCTAAATGAATATTCATCACTCTGTGAATGAGATTTTTGGTAGTTTTGCACTTAGACTTAAGAAACCTAAGGTTCATTCTAAGCTGAAGACAATCTAAAATGTTTCACCAAGAGCTTTCATTTTTTATAGCCAGTTGTGAAGTGGTTTATTTTTTAATGAGTACTCCAAAACGAGAAAGAATTATGATTGCTGTACATTATAAGTACTCTATTGGGTACTTGAGCTATGTTGTCTCATTACTTCTCTCATGCACAAAAACATCCTTTGTGGTAAGTATTATTCTAGTGTTTTGTAGGTGAGAAAACTTGGTCTTAGAGATTAAAGTGCTACCACTTGCTTTATGCAAAATAAATAATAAAAACTAGAGCTAAAAGAAGGCCTAAATCTATGTAATTCAAAAGTTTTTTACTTTCTCTTTCTTTACTTGCCAACACGAAGATGCAGTTTATCAATCTGAATAGGCTGAAGTTAAAATAATGAGACTAAACACCAATTTCTTTCTCCCTTCCTTGTTGCAGGCCTAAAATCCAGATAAAAATAATGCGATTTAAATTCAGTTTCTTTTCATTCTGTCTTTTCCAACAGTACGTCTTTGTCATCACCCCAGCTAGCAGCATTACTTGACTGCCCACAAGATCAGAATTTCAAAACAAACTTTTCGGACACTCCTTCTTGCACTTTCCTGCGTTTGTACAATCAAGTATAAATTTTATGGTCCATGAAAATACAAGTGTTTATCCATAACTGAATTCTCACTATAAACATTTTTGCTATAGTAACTTACAAAAATGTTTTACCCAAAATTCACACCCTGAATCTCAAACTACTATAATGAAACATTAATTTGACTGGCAGCAAGTATTCAAGTATGTTGAGTATATGTTGTTGTCTTTCGATTATTCTCCCAAAGGAATCACATCTTGTGCTCATATAGTGTAAAAATGTTGGTTATTAATACTATTACCTCCCCTGTATTACTGACTGAAAATATCTTCTCATAAACTGGAGAAATCTGAGGAAAACAGGTGAGTCTTAGGGAATTTTTTTAAAAACCCCGATAATTACAAGAAAAGTTGAAGGTCACAAAGTACATTAACATAGGTGATTACAATATAAACAAAGGCCATGAACATGTTCCTATCTACATGCATACTATCATTTTTTTTATACAAGTGAGAAAATATCTATAAACTGTAAAAATGTTAATAATTCTGGTAAGTTTTACTTTGTAACAGGGCATATCCTAACATGTAGTTTTAATTTGAGGTACACTTTATATACAGTGAAATGTTCACATTTTATGTATGTACTTTGATGAGTTTTGATAATACATTTATACTTCTAACCCACAATCTTATCAAGACATTCCATCCTCCTAGAATGTTTTCTTATGACCATTTGTGGTCAACTTCTGATTCCCAAGGCCTCAACCTTTGTGATTGTTATGAGCACAAATAAGCATTCTCATTTTATAACTTAAAATAAATTTAATCATTCAGTATATATGTGGATCTTTTAAATCAACAAAATGTTTTTGAGAATCAATAATATTGTTGCATGTATCAGTTTTTCATTATTTTTCTAAATTAATTTTTATAAAAAATAGTAAAAGAAACACTTTGTAGAGAATTTTACAAAATTAGAAATGAGAGTAAACTGACTCTCTTTTCGGACTTAGCCCGCCTGCTCCCAGGTGAAAGAAACAGCCTTGTTGCTCACACAAAGCCTGTTTGGTGGTCTCGTCACACGGCCGTGAGTGAAATTCAGTGCTGTGACTCAGATCAGGGGACCTCCCTTGGGAGATCAATCCCCTGTCCTCCTGCAATTTGCTCCATGAGAAAGATCCGTGTACGACCTCAGGTCCTCAGACCAACTAGCCCAAGGAACGTCTTACCAATTTTAAATCGGCTGAAGACTGACACTGCCTGATCAGCTCGGAAGACCCCTGGACCATCACGGACACTGAGCTTTGGGTAACTCTTACAGTGGAGGGTTTTGAGTTTGCTGGCTTTTAGACTGGAACTATAACACCAACTCTCCTGGGTCTCCAGCATACCAACTGTAGATCTTGGAACTTCTTAGTCTCCATAATTGCTTGAGTCAGTTTCTTATAATATATTATCTGTTGGTGCTGTTTCTCTGGGGAACTTTGACTAATACAGATTTTGGTACAGAGAGTGTGGTGCTGCTGTAACAAATACCTGCATATGTGGAAGCAGTTGTGGAACTCAGTAGTGGGTGGAAGCTGTAGGAGTTTGAAGTGCATACTAAAAATACGGGCATTGAAACCTCTGCAGGCGCAAACGACTCTGTCTGACAGCTTTGAAGAGAGCAGTGGATCTCCAACACAGAGGTTGAGATCTGAGAACGGACAGACTGCCTGCTCAAGTGGGTCCCTGACCCCTGAGTAGCCTAACTGGGAGACATCCCCCACTAGGGGCAGACCGACACCCCACACCTCACATGGTGGAGTACACCCCTGAGAGGAAGCTTCCAAAGCAAGAATCAGACAGGTACACTCGCTGTTCAGCAATATTCTATCTTCTGCAGCCTCTGCTGCTGATACCCAGGCAAACAGGGTCTGGAGTGGACCTCAAGCAATCATCAACAGACCTACAGCTGAAGGTCCTGACTGTTAGAAGGAATACTAACAAACAGGAAGGACACCCACACCAAAACCCCATCAGTACATCACCATCATCAAAGACCAGAGGCAGATAAAACCACAAAGATGGGGAAAAGCAGGGCAGAAAAGCTGGAAATTCAAAAAATAAGAGCGCATCGCCCCCTGAAAGGAATGCAGCTCATCGCCAGCAATGGATCCAAGCTGGATGGAGAATGACTTTGACGAGATGAGAGAAGAAGGCTCCAGTCCATCAAACTTCTCAGAGCTAAAGGAGGAATTACGTACCCAATGCAAAGAAGCTAAAAATCTTGAAAAAAGAGTGAAGGAATTGATAACTACAATAATTAATGCAGAGAAGGCCATAAACGAATGGATAGAGAAAAAAACCATGACACAAGAAATACGTGACAAATGCACAAGCTTCAGTAACCAACTCGATCAACTGGAAGAAAGAGTATCAGCGATTGAGGATCAAATGAATGAAATGAAGCGAGGAGAGAAACCTAAAGAAAAAAGAAGAAAAAGAAATGAACAAAGCCTGCAAGAAGTATGGGGTTATGTAAAAAGACCAAATCTACGTCTGATTGGGGTGCCTGAAAGTGAGGGGGAAAATGGAACCAAGTTGGAAAACACTCTTCAGGATATCATCCAGGAGAACTTCCCCAACCTAGTAGGGCAGGCCAACATTCAAATTCAGGAAATACAGAGAATGCCACAGAGATACTCCTCAAGAAGAGCAACTCCAAGACACATAATTGTCAGATTCACCAAAGTTGAAATGAAGGAAAAAATCTTAAGGGCAGCCAGAGAAAAAGGTCGGGTTACCCACAAAGGGAAGCCCATCAGACTAACAGCAGATCTCTCGGCAGAAACTCTATAAGCCAGAAGAGAGCGGGGGCCAATATTCAACATTCTTAAAGAAAAGAATTTTCAACCCAGAATTTCATATCCAGCCAAACTAAGTTTCATAAAAGTGAAGGAGAAATAAAATCCTTTACAGATAAGCAAATGCTTAGAGATTTTGTCACCACCAGGCCTGCCTTACAAGAGACACTGAAGGAAGGACTAAACATGGAAAGGAATAACCGATACCAGCCATTGCAAAAACATGCCAAAATGTAAACACTATCGAGGCTAGGAAGAAACTGCATCAACTAATGAGCAAAATAACCAGTTAATATCATAATGGCAGGATCAAGTTCACACATAACAATATTAACCTTAAATGTAAATGGACTAAATGCTCCAATTAAAAGACACAGACTGGCAAACTGGATAAACAGTCAAGACCCATCAGTTTGCTGTATTCAGGAGACCCATCTCACATGCAGAGACATACATAGACTCAAAATAAAGGGATGGAGAAAGATCTACCAAGCAAATGGAGACCAAAAAAAGAGCAGGGGTTGCAATACTAGTCTCTGATAAAACAGACTTGAAACCATCAAAGATCAAAAGAGACAAAGAAGGCCGTTACATAATGCTAAAGGGATCAATTCAACAGGAAGAGCTAACTATCCTAAATATATATGCACCCAATACAGGAGCAACCAGATTCATAAAGCAAGTCCTTAAAGACTTACAAAGAGACTTAGACTCCCATACAATAATAATGGAAGACTTCAACACTCCACTGTCAACATTAGACAGATCAACGAGACAGAAAATTAACAAGGATATCCAGGAATTGAACTCATCTCTGCAGCAAGCAGACCTAATAGACATCTACAGAACTCTCCACCCCAAATCAACAGAATATACATTCTACTCAGCACCACATCACACTTATTCCAAAATTGACCACATAATTGTAAGTAAAGCACTCCTCAGCAAATGTACAACAACAGAAATTATAACAAACTGTCTCTCAGACCACAGTGCAATCAAACTAGAACTCAGGACTAAGAAACTCAATCAAAACCGCTCAACTATATGGAAACTGAATAACCTGCTCCTGAATGACTACTGGGTACATAACGAAATGAAGGCAGAAATAAAGATGTTCTTTGAAACCAATGAGAACAAAGATACAACATACCAGAATCTCTGGGACACATTTAAAGCAGTGTGTAGAGGGAAATTTATAGCACTAAATGCCCACAAGAGAAAGCTGGAAAGATCTAAAATTGACACTCTAACATCAAAATTGAAAGAACTAGAGAAGCAAGAACAAACACATTCAAAAGCTAGCAGAAGGCAAGAAATAACTAAGATCAGAGCAGAACTGAAGGAGATAGAGACACAAAAAACCCTCCAAAAAATCAATGAATCCAGGAGTTGGTTTCTTGAAAAGATCAACAAAATTGATAGACCACGAGCAAGACTAATAAAGAAGAAAAGAGAGAAGAATCAAATAGACACAATAAAAAATGATAAAGGGGATAATACCACCAACCCCACAGAAATACAAACTACCATCAGAGAATACTATAAACACCTCTATGCAAATAAACTAGAAAATCTAGAAGAAATGGATAATTTCCTGGACACTTACACTCTCCCAAGACTAAACCAGGAAGAAGCGGAATTCCTGAATAGACCAATAGCAGGCTCTGAAATTGAGGCAATAATTAATAGCCTACCAAAGAAAAAAAGTCCAGGACCAGATGGATTCACAGCTGAATTCTACCAGAGGTACAAGGAGGAGCTGGTACCATTCCTTCTGAAACTATTCCAATCAATAGAAAAAGAGGGAATCCTCCCTAACTCATTTTATGAGGCCAACATCATCCTGATACCAAAGCCTGGCAGAGACACAACAAAAAAAGAGAATTTTAGACCAGCATCCCTGATGAACATCAATGCAAACATCCTCAGTAAAATACTGGCAAACCGGATCCAGCAGCACATCAAAAAGCTTATCCACCATGATCAAGTGGGCTTCATCCCTGGGATGCAAGGCTGGTTCAACATACGCAAATCAATAAATGTAATCCAGCATATAAACAGAACCAAAGACAAGAACCACATGATTCTCTCAATAGATGCAGAAAAGGCCTTTGACAAAATTCAACAGCCCTTCATGCTAAAAACGCTCAATGAATTCGGTATTGATGGAACGTATCTCAAAATAATAAGAGCTATTTATGACAAACCCACAGTCAATATCATACTGAATGGGCAAAAACTGGAAGTATTCCCTTTGGAAACTGGCACAAGACAGGGATGCCCTCTCTCACCACTCCTATTCAACATAGTGTTGGAAGTTCTGGCTAGGGCAATCAGGCAAGAGAAAGAAATCAAGGGTATTCAGTTAGGAAAAGAAGAAGTCAAATTGTCCCTGTTTGCAGTTGACATGACTGTATATTTAGAAAACCCCATCGTCTCAGCCCAAAATCTCCTTAAGCTGATAAGAAACTTCAGCAAAGTCTCAGGATACAAAATTAATGTGCAAAAATCACAAGCATTCTTATACACCAGTAACAGACTAACAGAATGCCAAATCATGAATGAACTTCCATTCACAATTGCTTCAAAGAAAATGAAATACCTAGGAATCCAATTTACAAGGGATGTAAAGGACCTCTTCAAGGAGAACTACAAACCACTGCTCAGTGAAATAAAAGAGGACACAAACAAATGGAAGAACATACCATGCTCATGGATAGGAAGAATGAATATCATGAAAATGGCCATACTGCCCAAGGTAATTTATAGATTCAATGCCATCCCCATCAAGCTACCAATGAGTTTCTTCACAGAATTGGAAAAAACTGCTTTAAAATTCATATGGAACCAAAAAACACCCCGCATTGCCAAGACAATCCTAAGTCAAAAGAACAAAGCTGGAGGCATCATGCTACCTGACTTCAAACTATACTACAAGGCTACAGTAACCAAAACAGCCTGGTATTGGTACCAAAACAGAGATATGGACCAATGGAACAGAACACAGTCCTCAGAAATAATACCACACATCTACAGCCATCTGATCTTTGATAAACCTCAGAAAAACAAGAAATGGGGAAAGGATTCCCTATTTAATAAATGGTGCTGGGAAAATTGGCTAGCCATAAGTAGAAAGCTGAAACTGGATCCTTTCCTTACTCCTTATACCAAAATTAATTCAAGATGGATCAGAGACTTAAATGTTAGACCTAATACCATAAAAACCCTAGAAGAAAATCTAGGTAATACCATTCAGAACATAGGCATGGGCAAGGGCTTCATGCCTAAAACACCAAAAGCAACGGCAACAAAAGCCAAAATTGACAAATGGGATCTAATTAAACTAAAGAGCTTTTGCACAGCAAACGAAAGTACCATCAGCGTGAACAGGCAACCTACAGAATGGGAGGAAATTTTTGCAATCTACTCATCTGACAAAGGGCTAATATCCAGAACCTACAAAGAACTCAAACAAATTTACAAGAAAAAAACAAATAACCCCATCGAAAAGTAGGCAAAGGATATGAACAGACAGTTCTCAAAAGAAGACATTCATACAGCCAACAGTCACATGAAAAAATGCTCATCATCACTGGCCATCAGAGAAATGCAAATCCAAACCACAATGAGATACCATCTCACACCAGTTAGAATGGCAGTCATTAAAAAGTCACGAAACAACTGGTGCTGGAGAGGATGTGGAGAAATAGGAACACTTTTACACTGTTGGTGGGATTGTAAACTAGTTCAACCATTATGGAAAACAGTATGGTGATTCCTCAAGGATCTAGAACTAGAAGTATCATATGACCCAGCCATCCCATTACTGGGTATATACCCAAAGGATTACAAATCATGCTGGTATAAAGACACATGCACACGTATGTTTATTGCAGCACTATTCACAATAGCAAAGACTTGGAATCAACCCAAATGTCCATCAGTGACAGACTGGATTAAGAAAATGTGGCACATATACACCATGGAATACTATGCAGCCATAAAAAAGGATGAGTTTGTGTCCTTTGTAGGGACATGGATGCAGCTGGAAACCATCACTCTCAGCAAACTATCGCAAGAATAGAAAACCAAACACCGCATGTTCTCACTCATAGGTGGTAACTGAACAATGAGATCACTTGGACTCAGGAAGGGGAACATCACACACCGGGGCCTATCATGGGGAGGGGGGAGGGGGGAGGGATTGCATTGGGAGTTATACCTGATGTAAATGACGAGTTGATGGGTGCTGACGAGTTGATGGGTGCAGCACAGCAACATGGCACAAGTATACATATGTAACAAACCTGCACATTATCCACATGTTCCCTAGAACTTAAAGTATAATAAATAAATAAATAAATAAATAAATAAATAAATAAATAAAATAGAAAAAAATACAGGCATTAATTCAGTGGCGATAATAGGAAGTTAAAGCAAATTTTAAAGAAACATAAAAATATGAGTGTTAAGGGCAATTCTGGTGATGTGTCAGATGGAAATGAGGACATATCAGACACTGGAGGAAATGTGATTCTTGTTATAAATTAGCAAGGGATCTGGCTGTTAGTGTCTTGTGGAAGGGAGGACTATGAACAGCGAAACTAGATAATTAGCTGAGGAGATTTCTAAGCAACGTGTTGAAGAAGCAGCTAGTTTGATTCCTCCTGACTGCTTATAGTAAAACACACACACACACACACAAAGGAATTAGATCAGGAATTTGTCAAGCAAAAAAGAACCAGACCTTGAAGATTTGGAAAATTCTCAGCCTATTCATATTATGAAAGAGAGAGAGAGAGAGAGAGAGAGAGAGAGAGAAACAGAGAGAGAGAGAGAGAGAGAGAGAGAGAGAGAGAGAGAGAGAGAAACAGAGAGAGAGAGAGAGAGAAAGCTTGTTCTGAAGAGAACACTAAAGATGTGTCTAAAACTTTAATAAAGAGATCATGAATGACTGTGATGAAGTTATCAGCCATTCCAGCAGAGTTCAGGAAGAAAGACAGGGTTATTCCAGCAACACTGCCAGTTTGAACTAAAAGGAACAGAGAAGAAAGGACAGAAGGAGGACTAAATTTGCCTTGTTAGGATTTGAGCTTGTTTGGGATTCCCCACCCCTTTCCTCTTTTCTATTTTTCCTTGGAATGGGGATGTTTATCCTATGCCTGTTCCACCATTGTATTCTGAAAGCATATAATTTGTCTGACTTCACAGGTTCATATAAAAAGGAAATTTTTCTCAGGAAAGAGTCATACTTTCAGTCTCACCCATGTCTGATTTAGACAGTATTTAGATGAGACTCTGAACTTTAGAGTTGCTGCTGGAACAAGTTAATATTGTTGGGTATTTGGGTGGAATGAATGTATTTTCTATGTGAGGACATGAATTTTTGGGGTGTCAGGGGCAGAATGCTATTGACTGACTTGTGTCTTCTCAAAATTCATATGTTGAAGTCTTAATTTCCCAATGTGATAGCATGTAGAGTTAGGGACTTTGGAAAGTCATTTGATTTATTATATATGATCCTGAGAGTGGGACTCTCATGATAGGATTATTATCCTCATAAGAAGAGATTCTAGAGACCTTGCTCTCTCTTTCTCTCCACTGTGGGAGAACCCAGCAAGAGGTAGCTGTTTGCAAGCCAACAAAAAAGCAAGGAGTGGAGTGAGCATATAGGGAGAATGAGTCTGCAGAGGGCAGATCAAGCAGAGACTGGTAGACTTCAGTAAAGGAGGTGATTGGAAAGTTTTGAACAGGAAAGTGAATGCTCAGATTTATTTGGCTTTTTAAAAGGATAGTGTAAGAGAAAGGTTTGGATTTAGACATGCTTATTTCCAAAATGTAAAAATAAGCAAATATTAAGTTCTAACAAAAGTTCCATTAATGAAAACACGGAGGCAAAGTATAAGTATTCGGCCAATTCTCTATATTTGATCTTTTGCCTTGGGAAAAATTCCACAGCGCATTACTTGTATTAGAATTTTTTAAAAATGAACCATGAAATAAAGATACATATTGCTTTGATGAAAAAACTAACCCTTAAAATAGTAGAAAACAACCAAATCTCTTTTGAAAACTAAAAAAAAAAAAGATTGTAATCACTTAATATAAAAATCTCAATAAAGTTATGTTTCCTAAAAAAAAAAAAAAAAAAAAAAAAGAAATGAGAGTAATAAGGGAAAAGATAACAGCAAAGAGGAGTCAATACAACAATTAGTGTGATTTTCTGTTCTTTACATAATTTCTATTTTGATTTTTTTATCTAGCCTAATTTTTAAGAAGTTGATTAATTTTGTGATATTTTTTCAACAGAAAGAACTTGAGCTACTTTTTTCTTTTTAAACCTTATTTTACTATTTTAGAATATTTTAGGTTTACAGAAAATTTACAAATACAAAGTTACCATAAACCTTAACATCAGTTTTTCCTATGATTAACATGTTACATTAATATGCTACATTCATCACAATTAATAAACCAGTATAATACATTATTATTAATCAAAGTCCACACTTTATTCAAACTTCTTTAGCTTTTACCTAATGTCTTTTTTCTGTTCCAGGATCCCAACCAACTAAGTTGACACAATACATTTGGTCACCATGTCTTCCTAGACTCCTCTAGATCATAACAGTTTCTTGGATTTTCTTTGTTTTTGATGGCCTTGGTATTATTGAGGAGTATTGGCCAGCTATTTTCTAGAATGTCCTTCATTGGGAGTTATCTGATGTTTTTCTGAGGATCAGACTAAGGTTGTGAATTCTTGGGAGGAAGTTCACAGAGGTGAAGTGCTATTCTCAACATATCATATCAAGGGTATATACTGTCAATAGGACTTATCATTATTGATATTAACCTTGATCTCTTGGAAGAAGTAGCATTTGTCAGGTTTCTTCACTGTAAATGTGCCTGCATTTCCCTTTTTATTCCGTATTTTTTAGATGGGAATCAAGATTTAAGACATTTAAGAAGTGGACAGTTATGCTATAGTTTCGTGATGGCAGAGTATCTACATAAATTACTTGAAATTCTTCTGCACAATACATTTGTCTGTTTTTTTCTCATTTGTTTGCTTGGTTATTTATTTCTATCAGTGTGGAATCATGAATGTTTATTTCATACTTTTGTTATAATCCAAAACTACCTTATTTATTTGATTGCTAAAATTATTCCAGAGGCAGCCATTATAAACTTAGTTGGCTCCTGTGTCCTTTGACATACCCTCATCATTTGTGTGTGTGTGTGTTTAGTACTTCCTCAGATTCTGGCACTTATAACATGGTCCTATGTAGTCCTAGAACCAGTCAATTCTCTAAAACTTTTTGTTCCTTTTATTACAGAGTGATCTTAGAAACAAAGATCTGGGTGCTAGGTGTCTACTGCTGTTGGGGTGTCTATGTTTCAGGTCCTCTCAAGTGACAGGGCAAGAAAATATATGTGTGTATACTGACATATTTATATGCCATTTTATGTCTGTCTTCTGTCTCTATCTGGATCTATATTAAGCTACACAAAAATCATAGTGACATCTCCAACTTTATTATCACAGGCTTATTCTAGCCTTCTCCTCTTTTCTTGTTTATAACCTCCTATGCCCCCAGTGAGAAACCTGGCTCCCATCATCCTCCATTCATTTACTTATTCAGTTACAGAATATGTATATAACAATTTCAGCATTGTTCACCCACCCCTCTGTGCAGGACAGTTTATTAAATAGAATACAGTGCTTATGTGCAGATTCTTTTGCCTTTAGTCTTACAGACTACACTTATTTTCAGTTACTTGTCAGCACCTTTTAAATCAACCCCTTTAAGTGAGGTTATTTTATAATACTGTGATGTTATCTGGAGGTTTTTGTAAGTGTTGTTTATCAAGTTGTACAAGTTACCCTATATTTCTAGTTTGCTGAGAGTTTTAATCATAATGACTATCGTATTTTGTCAAATGCGTTTTCTGCATCAATTGATATGATCATACAATTTTGATTCCTTAGCCTGTTGATGTGGTAGATAACATTAATTGATTTTCAAATACTGAACCAGTCTTGCATACCTGCAATAAATTCCACATATTTGTGGTATATAATTATTTTTATACATTGTTGGATTCTAATTGGTATCTTTTATGTTAAGATTGGTATCTTAACATAAAAAGATTTTCATTTTAATTGAGAAAAATAAAACAATGAAGTGCACAAATCATGAATGGATACAGCTCAATGAACATTTCATATATAAATATGTAAACAACACACAGATAAAGATGTAGAATAACTGTTAAAATGAGGCCGGGTGCAGTGGCTCACGCCTGTTATCCCAGCACTTTGGGAGGCCAAGGTGGGCGGATCACCTGAGATCAGGAATTCAAGACCAGCCTGGCCAACGTGGTGAAATCCCATCTCTACTGAAAATAGAAAAATTAGCCTGGCATGGCGATGGGCGCCTGTAATCCCAGCTACTCAGGAGGCTGAGGCAGAAGAATCGCTTGAACCCAAGAGGCAGAGGTTGCAGTGAGCCGAGATCATGCCATTGCACTCCAGACTGGACTACAAGAGCGAGACTCTGTCTCAAAAAAAAAAAAAAAAAAAAAAAAAATCAAAAATCAAACATACTATCTCATGCACCCTCTATAACAACACTCCATAATAGCTCTCCAAAGAAATGACAAAAATTTGGACCGCTTTACAACACAATTATTTTGTGGTAATTTTATAGTGGTGAAAAAACATGTAAAATTTACCATTTACCATTTTAAACATTTTTAAGTGTACAATATAGTAGTGTTAACTATATACATATTGCTGTACAGCAGATCTCTAGAACTTTTTCATCTTCAAACAAACTCATTTTCATTGAACAACTACTTCCTATTTCCTCCTCCCTTACCCTGTTAACCACATGCTACTTTCTCTTCCGGTAAGTTTGACTATTTCATAAATCTCATGGAAGTGGAATAATACAGTATCATTTTTGAAACTGGGTTATTTCTCACAACATAATATTTTCAAGCTTCATCCATGTTTTACCACAGGACAGAATTTCCTTCCTTTCAAAAGCTGAATAAAATTCAATAGTATGTATGTAACACTTTTTCTTTATTCATTCATTCCTTGATGGACATTTAGATTGCTTTCGTCTCTTAACTATTGTGAATAATGCTCCAATGAACGTGAATGTACAAATATCTCTTTGAGATCCTGTTTTCAACTCTTTAGGATATATACACAGAAGTGAAGTTGCTGGATCATATAATTCTATTTCTATTTTTTGAGGAAAATCCACACTGTTTTTAACAGTGGCTTTACTATTTTGCACGTCCATCAACAAAGTGCAAGGATTTCAATTTCTTCACATCCTTACCAACACTTGTAATTTTTTGATTTTGATAATAGTAATGAGTATGAGCTAATATTTCAATATGGTTTTGATTTTCATTTCTCTGATAATTAGTAATGTTGAGCATTTTTTTCATATGTTTCTTGGCCATTTGTATATCTTCTTTGTATAAATGTCCACACAAGCCTTTTGCCCATTTTTTAATTGGGATATTTGATAGTTTTACTGTTGTTTGGTTATAAGTGTTCTTTATATATTCTGGATACTAATCTTTTGTCATATATATGGTTTGAAAATATTTTATCTTATTCTATTGGTTGTCTTTTCACTGTGTTGGGTGTTTCCTTTGCTACACAGAAGTTTTTGTTTGATATAGTCCCATTTTTTCCACTTTTGCTTTTGTTGCTTGTGATTTTGATATTATGAGAAGTCATCAACAAATCCATTGTCATAAAGCTTCTCCCTATCATTTCTTCTACTAGTTTTATAGTTTCAGAACTTACATTTAGGACTTTACTTTTGTACATGGCTTAGGATAAGATTCCATTTTCATTGTTTTGCAAGTGGATATTTAGTTAACACTATTTTCAGGAGTGACTATCCTTTTTTTTCTCGTTGTGTTTTTTTGGTGCCCTTGACTAAGATAATTGGACTAGATATGCAACGGTTTACTTCTGGGCTGTCTATTCTATTCCACTGTTCTATATGTCTGTTTTTATGCCAGTACCATATTGTTTTGATTACAGAATGATGGCTATGTATTTTGATGCCAGGAAGTGTGAGATCTCCCATGTTTTTCTTCTTTTTAAGGATTCTATGCCTATTTGGGATCATTTGAGATTCCATATGAATTTTGGAAAGTTTTATCTATTTCTGAAAGAAAAGCCACTGGGATTTTGTTAGCAATTGCATTGAATCTCTATATTACTTTGAGTAGTATGGACATTTTTAACAATATTAAGCCTTCCAATCCATGAACAAAGGATGTCTTCCCATTTGTTTGTGCCTTTTAAAATTTCATTCCAAAAAAAATGTTTTATAATTTTCAGTGTACAAGTCTTCCACCTCCTTGGTTAACTTTGTTCCTAAGTATTTTTTTGATGCCTTTATAATGGGTTTTTATTTCTTTTTTTCTTGTCTAACTGCTCTAGCTGGGACATTCAGTGCTACACTGAATAGAAGTGGTGAAGATCAGGAAGAAGGAAGGAATCCTCATTCTCACCACTTTTATTCGACCATTGAGTATTATTGTTAACCAGGGGTTTGTAATATATGGCCTTTATTACGCTGAAGTACATTCCTTTTACTTGATTTGCTGACACTTTATATCACAAAAGAGTGTTGAATTTTGTGAAATCCTCTTTCTACATTGAGATGTTCATGTGCTTTTTGTCTTTCATTTTGTTATTATGGTGTATTACATTGATTGACTTTTGTATATTGAAACATCCTTGGAACCCAGGAATAAATCCAACTTGGTCACAGTGTGTAACACTTTTAATGTGCTATTGATTTAATAATCTAGAATTTTGTTGAAGATTTTTGCACCAGTATTCATCAGGTAAATTAGTCTACAGTTTTCTTTTCTTGTAGTACCTTTTGCTGGTTTTGGTATCAGGGTAATGTTGACTTCATGAGTTTGAAGTCTTCCCCACTCTTCTATTTTTTGAAAGAGTTCGAAAAAGACTTGAGTATAATGTGTGAAGCAACTTTTGCTGACAGTGTTGCAGCAGTCCTCCAAAATTGAATTGTAGAAAATCATTGATGATAGTGATTAGAAAGCCAAGCAAGTTTTCAATCTCGATTTTACTGGACCTTTTATTTTGTTGGACACAAATGCCATCTCATCTTCATCACAGACAACAAGAAAAAGTGCGAGAACATAAAGCTTCAAAGAAGGCTTTTTTTTTTTAACAGAAATTAGGATATTAAGCTCAATTTGTTATGAATATATTATTTGCACAACCCATAGAGAGATTAAGGGAATGTTACAGTGTGTGGCTTTCAAATGTGTAATGGCTTTCTATGCGTAATAGAGAGCATGTTAAATGATTATGCGAGGAACTATTTTCTGCCATTCATCAAAAAACATACAAGTAAGAAGAAAGGCAAAAGGCCTTACAAATGAGGCCTTTTGATAACAGGTAATGCAGCCAGAAAACTTTATAGGGCTATCAATTGTGGTGAAAATATCTCTCTATTAGTTGATACTTGTAAAACTGCCTAATTACGGTCAATCAACCAAATATTTATGGCAAATTTCAAGCATTTTATATGCATTGGTGATGATGTATCTCATGCCAAGGCTGATGCCAATGATACCACTTCAATGGTGGATTAATGTAAGAGATTTGACATCAGGAAATCAAATTCATCAGTCAGTTTTGAAAAAAAATATATGGTAACAGGCTAAGAACAAAATTTGAAACAAATGTATTCCTCTATCTCACAATGGCATTCAAGATTTCAAGGCAAGGATTAATCAACACAAAGCAAATTACATCTCACTCAGGAAACTGGAAATTTTGTGGTAGACAATAAAAATATTGAAGTTTAAGACCACTTTGCAAAGAACCACTAACAAGCAAATTTCTCAATTTGACGCTTATTGTTGGCTATGGAGGAAAATAGAGTAGCCAAAAATATTTAATGCCAAGTTTTAAAAATAAATTTGAGATGATTAATTCAAAAATTCCTGTTGCATAAGAGAATAATAACAGCACAAACAGTCACGTCACATTAAAAAAAATGCTATCTCATTATTAGGAGCTGTATAATCATAAGCAAAGAGTCCCAACACATCTGTTTTGAATTTTTATTTGCTTTTAATCTCATTGCTTTTTTTATGCCTTTGGACAATGTTTGACAGCCTTCCATATTCAGAGACTCTAATACTAAAAGAAAAGACAATTCATCAATTTGCTTGATTTGAACACGTTCTTACATTACCACTTCACTAACCTCCCCATCTCACTCTTGCTCCATTCATCCAACATTAAACAATAAAGACTGTTACTCCCATTTCCTCTTCTGGTCACCAACCTTCACCCAGGCAATGCTTTTATATGAAGTAATCATGTATTAATTATTGCCTTGTTTGCTTATTTTATTTTGCTAAGTGTTATTTGCATTAATTATGTATTTGTTCATATTTTTTATTTATAAAACATTTTCTGTTTATAACAGAAAAGAAAAAAATGATTTGTATACAATGCTATGCTTTATCATTGCATGTTGAACACAAACATGCCTATCAATCAATTCATTAGTATTAAGCAATTAAATTTTTTAGATGCTTTCTGTTATTCAGTGGTACTTATAATATTTTTATGTAATATATTGATGTATTTTTGGAACACTCAGACAAATTAGATGGGATTTATCAAGGAGCTATGAATGAATTATAATGTTTCTATTTTAAAAGAAAATGGAATAATTTTATATGTATCAGAAAATATATTAGGATTTATGAGTATGAGAGGTCAGAAAAATTTTCACATTTGTGTTTTGTGTTGTTTCATGCTGATGTTCCCACAGTGATTATAACTAAACTCCTTAAAGTAAATAGTCTATTTTATGCCCTGCTCCTTAAAGTAAATAGGCTATTTTATGCTCTGCTGAGTGAGGAGAGTGGATGGGAAAGACGCGGAGTACAGACAGAGTGTCAGGCAGGTTTGTTCTGAGGAAGTAATAACGCAATCTCTCATAACAGTCGCTATGGTCTAAATGTGTTCCCTAAAATTCATGTGTTAGGAACTTGATCCCCACTGCAGTAGCATTGGGAGGTGGAGCCTTTTGGGGGGTGTTTAGGCCATGAGAATGCCCTCATGGATAAATTAGTGCTGTCATAAAAAGGGGCTTTCGTGAGTGGGTTTGCTTTCTTCTGTTCTTGTCTGCCATGTGAGAACTCAGGCTTCTCCCCTTGGGAGGAAGTATCTTGGAAGTAGAGAGCAGCCCTCACTAGACACCATGTCTTGATATTGGATTTCCCAGACTTCAGAACTGTGAGAAAATACATTTCGGTCCTTTATAAATTACCCAGTCTTATGTATTCTGTTATAGTAGCACAGATTAAGACAAGAGTGTTACAAGATAAAACAAAAATGTTAACAATTGTTATAATTACTTTTTAGGAAAACTCTCAATTTACTTGACACAAATGAGAGGGAAATAAATTGACTTTCTTTAAATTAGAATTGTTTGTGATTAACATAGATGTTCAGTGGAGGTCATGATTCTCTTCACGTGTATTGTGATTCACTGTGTGGCAAATACTGAGGATTTACCAAGTTCACTAAGTTTGCAAACTATAGGCCATGGATCCAATGTAGTCTACTACCATTTTTCTAAATAAAGTCTTATTGAAACACAGTGACACTCATTTATTTATCTCTCTATGACTTCTCTTGGACTCCAATGTCAGAGTTGGTGGCTGCAACAGAATCCTTATGCCTCACAACTACAATATTTACTAGTTAGTCCTTCACAGAAAATACATTGCCTAGAACTGAATTAGATAATGTTATATATTAAATATTTTATTATACTCTGAACTCATCCTGAAATAGAGTAAATTATAAAACCATTATCAAAACATATAAACTCAGTATATTGCAGATAAAGTTGCATAGCATATAAAAATTTTAACATGCAGCAGCTTTGCCATGCATTAAGTCCAAGAGTACCTAATTTATAAGGGTCTGTTATAACATTGCTTTCTCTATAACAGTGTTTTATGACTTACAAGTTGACAGTATACTGAGAAAATTCTCAGTACATGCAATGTTTTCTTACCATAGGCATACTATTTACAAATAGTCTAAATTATTGATTGTATGCAATCCCATAAAACTTAAATATATAAATACTTCAGGATGTAATAGACTTCTATTTCTAGTTGGTTTCCTAAAGCACTTTCTTTTTCAGAAGTATCTCTCCTCAATTCTATGTGATTCATTTGATGCAGTAAATTGCATAGCCTCAACTCACTCATGAAAGAGAGTATATGTAGCCCAAGCAAGAGCTCATCAAAGTTCTTCTCAGAAATTGATATCAATGTTAGTGCAGACACAGTTTCCTCTTTCTTATGGGACCACAAGTTGTGAGGACAATGTAAGCTTTGGGCTTCCTATGATTACCCTTGCCTGAGACTGAAGCCAACAATACAGCAAGCAGAGTAGAGATACTTAAACAGACAGACACTTAATGTCATCATGTAAATCTGGATCCAACCACATCCAAAAGCTCTTGAGCTTTCCAATGACATCACTCAATAACTTCTATTATTTTAATTAATCTAGTTGACTGAGATTTCTGTATTTTCCAGTTGAAAAGTACCTGATTAATTCAGATACAGCTATGAGAGTTTAAAACAAGTTCCCTCATTGTGCTATGTTATTCTTATATGTATTATTTTGCAAATATGTCTAGGCCTAGAACTTTATTTTTCCTTTCCAGTGAGAGCCAATATTTCCACATCAGAAAAAGGAGAATAGATAAATTACATGATATTTATGAAAATGTTCTCCACAGTGTTGTGTACATTGTAGGACCCTAAAATACAAATTTAGACAGATGATTTTAAAACATGCTCATGAAGAGGTCCTTAGTGACTTATCTCAGAACTGGAAACTTACCCAGAAATTTCAAATGATGTTAACAACAAGGGGTGTGACCAGGATTTCCTGGTTCCCACAATGTACCATGATCTCCCCACAAATAAAATGTAGACAATCAATCTGCTTTTGAAATCACATTTATTCAGCTGTGTGTATAATAACTCTAGATGCTGGTATATTACATTAATTTCTGAATCTGATGTCATCAATAAGTATGTGAGAGCATGCTAAATTCTAGGCCTTGATAAAGGCTCCAAAGAAGTATCTTCAAATATCACCCAAGCTCGAAGAGCTTATAATTTTGTCTAATATCTTAGAAGATGGCACATGCGGAGACACCTGATCATTAAAATGTGACTAATCAGAAATACCTCTCTTAACAAAATTTCCAGGGACAAGGAGGGAGTGAAAATAGAATGATGGTTAGAATAATTAGGTTAAATCACAATTTTGCCCAAAGAAGACCAGGAATAACACAAAACCAAATGGCAGTCAGATACAAAACCAGAACTCTAATAGTCATTTGTATTAGAAAAAGTGACAGAAAACATCTAATGGGTAATGATAATTAAGGAAAATTTGGTGAAAAAATAGACAATAAATAAAAGTACAACATTACAAGTTAAAAGGAAAGGAAACACAATAAAACATAACAGTGATTATAAGCTCTTTTCCAAAAATTTAAGCTACCTGTAATGGAACAGTCAAGTTTCTCTGAAAAGTAACTAGAAGTCATAGAAAATATCCTGAACCTCGGAGGTGCATTGGAGACATTACAGAACAGTGTTTTTGTTGAAGACTGAAGTAGCTCAACAAGATGTATCAGAGACTACATTTTGACCATCCAAAGTGACTTTCCCACACTGACATTTTAGAATTGTTTTTCTTTAATTACTACTGAATTTGAAATTATGACTCTCAGGTACTTATAGTTTCTTGGATCAACTTCGATTCCCCATTTTTCAGGGGTTGCAAAGACCAGATGCTTGTACCAAAAGTAGCCTTGTTTCACAGCTGAAATTAACTCAATCAAAGAGTAATGCAGGACAACTTCCTAAAGGTGACAAGGAATAGCTAAGGGGTTCCCTGCCATGTTTCCTCATTTCAAACATGCTATCTTACATCAAAAAGATTGTGTTAGAATATTAACCCAACATGATGATGAATAAAAGTGTTGTAGTTATTTTCCTACAATAACAAGTTGAAATAAACTAAACACATGCATCCTAGTGTTTACTCACTCTCATATCCAGTGGCATATAACTGAAATACGGCTAACTGGATGTTTTGTTTGGGAAGTGTGTAATATTTCTTAAGCACTATGTCAGATACTGTGTTAAAAGCTGTTTCCTGCAAGGGATTTTATTGAAAATTCTAAAGGTAAATCCTATGAGTTTAGGATTATTTTTATTCCTATTTTACAGATGAGAAAAGTATGCACTATTGAGTACTGGAAGCATTTAACGTTTTACTGAGATCTGAGCATTTGCCTTGATAGCTGGTCTGAGTTGCCCCCAAAATGGTTTGTGCTGCTCTTATAATTATGAAGATGGGTCTCTTTTTGTGGTAGATGGAATGAATGGTCCAAATTTTTAGCTCTGCTATTGAAAAATGATTCTTTCACACCCTTGCCATGACTTCATGGTTGTTGGAGCATTATCTCACCATTTGATTTTAGCCTGAGACTTGTAATTTGATTTGACCAGTGGAATGTTGACAGATGCAAAGCAAGAAGAAACCTGAATTGTGTTCATGGGTAAGACTGGTACTTTTGTGCTCTGATAATCTCTCATGAGAAGAACATATCCTAAATAGCTTTACCACTTCAGCCTAAAGCCAAGGCATGACCCAATAGCTTAGAGCCAAATGCAGCTGAATTGCATTCTAAAACAAAGCTGCCCAGCTGTACCCAGCCTATGTAAACTAAATTGCTTATTGTTTTAAGCCATTGAGTTTGGGGATGACTTATTAGACAGCACTGTTGTGATAATATCTGACTGATACACTGTTACCACCACCTGTTGTCACTGCCACCATTACAGGTGAAGGATTAATTATAAAGTGGTTGCTCAATGTTCATTCTATAGCTTATGAACACAATATGATAATGCCTTGCCTCAAGTCCTAACCTTACCTTGTGAATTCTTCCATTCTTCCCTGAGTCTTCCCTGTAGCTTCTGAGGCATGAGTTGTCTAAGAAACTGATGTGTCTTGTATTTGTGCAACAGTTCATGAGGATCAACCTTTACCAATGGGAAATGGCCTGAGAAAAATTTCTCTCCCTTCTTCCTGTGAATAGATTGTTTAGATAGAGAGTATTAGAATAAGATATGACTTCTCTGAAAATGTCCCAGCAAATCAAGCTATCAGCATGGTCTGGCCAAATCAGTGATGCATTTTGCCTTGTTTTTCCTAAGAAACCTGGGCTGAAATTAAAAGGCTAATTACATTTTCCAAGTTCAGTGAATGAGTAAGTGGGATAATTAGTACTTGAACTCAAGATTTCTGATTTCAAAACTAAATACCAAACCATTGTGTTATATTGCACTATTTTAAATTGTCTTAACAATTTAAAAATAAAATCAAAAATAACTTCTGTTAATTTGGCCATTAGTCATTATTTAATGGGCAAATTTTGGATGTAAGAAATTTGGAAGTAATTTTACGTGACTGAAAAAAAAGAATACATAAATACCAGAGCAAAAGAATATTGAAATTAAACAGTAAGTTCAAAGACTGTTTACTAGAGCTATTTTATCCTCTTATCAAAAATGAAAGAAATTATAGTTGAACAAATTTGATACCTTTCTCTACAGTGAGTAGTGTTCTTCTCTTTTTGACTTCTAAAATTCAGTTATCACACCCATGACTTCAAAGGAATTATCTTAAATATATCTTGTAAGTAACGTCTGAAACTCACCTATTTGCAAACCAAGAAGCTCTTTTGGAACAAAATATCTATGAGATATAGAAGATGTTGGAGGAAAGGAGTAGTGGGTATGCCTCAGATGAAAACACCTCTCTTTCTCTTATAGGGTACTCTTATTTTGTTAATATGCTATAGATGCAAAATGGCTAAGGTACAAGCAAAGACTTGAACACGATTTGTTCCCAGTGCTTGTGTCTTGGGAAGAGAAATGGAAAGGGAAGATTCATTTCAATAGTCACCATGGATTGTTTCATAGTGATTCAGGTTAGTTGATCTTATTCAGTGATTCCCATGCCTGGCTACAGATTTGGACCACTTGCAAAGTTTAAAAAATGCGTATTCCTTTACTCCACTGCAGCCTCTCCAAAATATTAGAGAAAAGATTACACTCAGGGCCCACCTGGGGTTGGGGAAATGGGGATTATGAAAATTATTAAAATACCTTTTGCTTTCATTGGGATTTAGGAGACCAAAAGGCCAACCTTTGGATAAGATAGTTTATGTATACAATTACTTGATGATTTTCTTTTTTGGTTCCTTCAAGTTTTAAGCAAATACTGTTTTGGGTTGTGTCAACCCCTCAGCTCTGATGAGGAAAACAAGGAAAAAGATTTAGACCCATGATTTTAAAGATAAATCAACGTATTTCTGAAAGACTAAGCTTGGAAGTATCAGGTGATTAACGTATCTTACAATGAAAGTAAGAAAATCTAACACGCATGTTAATTACTGGGTACTGTGCTAAGTATTTGATATATGCAAGCTTAAAGTAAATAATTTGCAGCTACTTCCAGATAATAATGTTGAGGATTAGCAAGGCTAAATTATTTACCAAAGACCACATGACATGTAAGAAAGGCAACTGAGTCCAAACTTAGGTCAGTTTTATGTCTTGGTAGAAACTCCTAATCACTAGATTGTATTACTTCAAAATGAAAAGCACTTTAAAGGAGAGACAGTGTCAAAATGGAAATACTGGGGATTCTTTTTAGAATTCATTTGTAATCAAATCATGGCAGGTTTTTTCTTCTTTAAAAAGGAAGATCTGTCTGCCTACTGTAAAATATGCAGAAGTAATCCTTGTAACTTTATTACTTAAAAAGTAACCTATACTTATAGTGTATATGTCTATTGAAATGTTTGTCTTTATATTCACATAAATCATCAAAAATATTTATTTTACTTATAAAACAGTACTTCTAAAGGGTGTATTGCCATACTAGTCAGTACATCTTATTCTTGCAGGCATATGCCATTCTAAACATCAGAACATTTTCCACCCTTTATCACAGATCATTTGGCACATGTTACATGTGGTCTTCTATTTCACAGTGATTGTTGTGGGTGAACATCTAAACTATTTGTTAATTTTATGTTACCCTTTGGAAAACAAATGAAAGGCTACCCCCTTCCACATCTGGTGCTATTTCAGAATTAAATGAAGGTTTTAGTTTATTCACTCTCCGCAATAACAGGTTGCATTTGAAAGATAATTTGAAATATGGGACTGCATATTTCCACAGAATGTTAGCAAAAAGAATAGCTCCCTATATTTTACATTGAATTTAGACAATATTCTAAAGCAGTTAAATTTCCCAAACCAGACACTAATACCCCTTTTCTGTTGCCTACATTATAAAGCTTTCTTGAAAAGTAACTTAAAAGAATGCTTTAATTTTGGTAACGTTGTTTAGGAAAGCCACTGTTACTATTTTAGAGTGACATTGACTTTCCAGTGATACACATATGATTATAGTTTTACGAAATATGCCTGGTCATATGTTCTACATTTACAATGACTTAATATTGCCTAATTTTTTGACTCATACACTTGAAATTATATTTATTTCCTTCATAAAACATATACTTTCTAAATTTTTATTTAAATGTACCATTTTATAGAAAAGTGTACAAAGTATATATACAATATATACATATAATATATGCATATATAATATATACTATAATATATAAACACACTCCCATGTACAACCAGCATCCATATCAAGAAACAGAATACTATCTATACCCCAGAAACTCCATGGGGCCATTAACAATCCCTAATATAACATTTATTCTGATTTTCAACACTTTACTTTTGGCTGCTTTTGACATTTATGTGTAGAATTACACAGTAATTATTCTTATATCTGGCCTTTTCCATTCAAGATTATTTTTGTGAATTTCATCCATGCTGTTTTTTATAGTAATAGTTTGTTCATTTGCGTTGCTTAATATTCCATTGGAAAAATGTATTACAATTAATATTATGGTTGACAAACGTTGAGCCTGTTTCCAGTTTTTAGCTGTTTTTTAATAATGCTGCTATAAAACTTATTGCACATGTCCTTGATACATGTGCAATAATGAGCACATATGTACTCATTTCTATTGTGATCACACCTGGGGTGAAGTTGCTGGGTCCTAGGTTTTGCATGACTTCAAATTTAGTGGATACTGCTAACCTGATTTCCCAAGTAATTTTATCAGTTTCACTCCCACCAGTCAACTAAAAGTGTGTTAAATGTTTTTCACCCTTACTGACACTTGATATCATATGTCATTTATGAATAACTATTTTGGTAAATGTGCATAAATATAAAATTGTGGTTTTACTTCATGCTTCTTTGATGACTAATGAAGTTGAGCACCTTGTCATATGTGTGCTGATCATTTGTATATCTTTTTTTCATGAGATACCTATCCATGTATGTTGTCAAAATGTTTACTAGTTTGTCTATCTATTAAAAATGTTCTTGTAAGAGGTATTTATGCATTCTGGACATAAATCCTTTGTCCAATATAAGTCTTCAAAACTTTTCTCCAATCTATGGCATGCCATTACATTTTCTTAGTGGTGTCTTTTGATGAACAGCAGATATTATTTTAATAGTTCTTCATTTTAATGTAGTGCAGTATGTTGCATTTTTCCTATGTGGTTAGTGGTTTTGCATACTGTTGAAGAAATCCTTGCTTACCCCAAGATCATGAGGTTTTATTCATGTTTCCTCCTAAAACCTCTATATTTTTTCATTCACGTTTAGGTATATAATTCATGTCAACTTAATTTTTATGCATGTTTTGAGGAATGGGTCAATATATTTTTTTCTGTAGTGATATTCAATTGATTCGGCATCATTTGGAAAAGCCCATCCTCTCGCCATTCTGTAGATGGGTTTTCATCATATATTTGTTAATCTTTTTCTGTATTGGTATTTTTGTTTACCTGTGCACTAATACAACACTATCTTGAACATTAGAGCATTACAATAGTTCTTGTTGGATTTTTCTCGTTTTCTATAAACTTTCCTTGGTTGTTCTTGGCCTTTTGAATTTCTGTACACATTTTAGAATTAGCTTGTTATATGTGTGTGTGTGTGTGTGTGTGTGTGTGTGTGTGTGTGTGTGTGTACATACTTTATAATAATTCTACCATATATATTTGGATAGATTTTTGGATGGTATTACATTGAGTTTATATTATAATCTATGGAGACTTGACACTTTTAGAGCATCACTTTGGTGAAAGCCCTCAAGCGAAGAGATGCAGATACTAGCAGTTGAAAGGACTGGCAGATATTAGCAGTTGAAAGGACTGGCAGATATTAGCAGTTGAAAGGACTGGAAGTCAGCTGGAGTACACTGTAATGGTAAAGCCAGAGTGAAATGAATCAGGCACTGGCAGTATGGGCTAGAGTCCACACTTTTCATGTTCAGATTCATACATATCCTATGTTAAGTTGATTCTGTCCTGTTATTGTTTCTCTAAAGCAGTGACCAATAACGATTTATAGAAAAGAGGATCTAGTGGGACAAGCTGTGATTGTTTCTGAACCAAAAACTATTATTCATCATCTTCCTCCTCAACTACTCCTACATTCCCCTCAACCCTCAGTCAGTACTTCGATGGCCTGGAGGGGAGACTCAGACCTTCATCACTCAAAGGTCTGAACTCCTATGGTTATTACGCCCTTTTCAGGCCATGATTGCTATAAATGCCCATTTGTGACTATCATTGGATGTGGAAGCAAAATAGACACCCCAGTGAATCCCTCAAGCTTCAGACATGTTTCTCTCTCCTTCCATTATGAAGTAGATTTGAAGAGCACCAAATGACCATGTACATTTATGTGGAAAGAAAACAAGAACTGCTCAAGTAGATCACTTGGAATGATAATGAGAGCAATCACTGTTACCTCCAATTTTTTTTTTTTTTGGCCCCATACCTCAATATTCTGCATACAACAGCGCTATAACATGCCCAACCCTGCAAGTCATCCTTATGCTAGTGCTTTAGCTGCCACTCCAAGAAGCCATGCCAACCTTCTGTAAGTCCAGCATCTGATAGGTGGTGGACCAGTGGATTCCTCAGTGTGAAACAACATTATGCATTCCACACAATGATCAGTCAGACATTCTCTGAGTCCCTGGACTCACCTGGCCAAGGCTTTGTGGGTAGAAAAAGCAATCCCCCTTAAATGGAATACGTATCAATCTTAGTAAGGAGAGTTACTGTCCCCTCCAGGGCAGAAAGGGTCAGATGTACTCACTGCTGTCAAGGAGTGGGATGAGTTTATTTTATAGATGAGATAGTACCATATGGAGGATTCAGTGTTAATTTTTGCTGCTTTGGGGGACATTCAGTGATTGGTCTTAGTGAGAACGAATACATACTGTTAGGTTTGTCCATACCCTCTATCCTGGCCACCAGGCTATTCTGTTCATGTACCCATTGTGAAAACACTAGGATGATGAGAAGAGAAGTTGGCTAGTCTCCATGAGATGAGTCAGTTTATCTATTTGACTTCTTGGCACCTCTGCTGCAGTGGGTGTTCCTGAGTGGATATTGATAGGAGACACAAAGAAGCCCACACTTTTCTCACATCTCCCTTTAACAATTCCTTGAGAAGAAGTCTCTTAAGGAAATTACAGTTTTGGTGCTTGACAAGGGAAATGTTATGTAATTTTAGAGCATGGAGCATTATCAAGGGAGTAGAGAATGTAGGAGACCAACGTGGAAATTTCCTGATAAGCCAGAGAAAGGCAGAAGACTTCCGAGTTTGAAGAATTCTACACAGGAAGTGATAAAATGTTAAAAAAAAAAAAAAAGACATAATACTTTCACTTCTCCAACAACTTAGCCCAGAGTTGGGCCTAGATATGAAAAAATTGCATACTTATGTCATATTTGTCATCCTAACCTCATGGTCACTTAAGTAGCCTGAATGGTACACTATTTTCTGCAGTAAATCAATACCTGAATCACATTTTCATTTTTATTAAATATCTTTTCAAATACATTTCCGTGTGTGTGTGTGTGTGTGTGTGTGTATATATATATATATTAGTGTGTGTGGTACTGAGAAATATTGCAAGTTTTGGAGCCAGAAAAAAACAGGTTCAGATTTTATCTCTATAATTTTCCATGATTATTTAAATTATCTGAGACAATGAATACAGAGCCAGTCACAAAGCTGGGACTTGCCAACTGCTAATGGATATTATTATCAGTATTATTTATCATACCCTGAAGGAATTTAATAGATTATTAATTAATTACAGAATTGCCACCATATACTCTAGACAAAAACCTCGTTCAACCTTTGAAAGGGAAATTTCATTATTTTTTAAAGAAATAGATTCAATGTCACTATTTACATGTTTTGTACTGACATTTCCAAAGAGGCATATTTGGCCTGAAAGTTTCCAGAAAACAAGACCAGTACATTATTTATTTTATAGTTTTCTGTTCCTTTGCTCAAATCAAGTGTGGATTAGTTGCTGCTACTTCCTCAAGGGTAGTTTATTTATCAGGCTAGCTAGACAATACTGACTTTTAAATTTAGGAAAGGAAGTTAATGTTCTTTCCAGAGGAATACTTACATCAATATTTTAGTCATTCATACGGGTCATGTAAAGCTGCAGTTTAAAATTCCCAACACACTGTGGCTTAGACATTTTATGACTCCAAGCATTCAGGATAGTTGACTTATTAACTAAAAGATAATGTTTAACTTCTGTGGTTCCTGCCAAAAAGATGAATTCTGACTTGTCAAATTCACCTCTAGTTTTAGGGTCTGAGAAATTATTTTTGTAAAAGCATTTTTCCCAAGATATATTATAAAAGCCCCACCACTCTGTCAACATAGAGATTGCATTAGCTCAACTACACACACACACACACACACACACACACACACACAGAGCCATGCATTGCCATCATAGGTACACAAACTTAAGTGATACAACCTACTACAGACCTTGGCTATATGGTATAGCCTATTGCTCCTAGGCTGCAAACTCTGTATACCATGTTACAGTTCTAAATACTGTAGACAACTGTAACACAATGGTAAGTATCTTGTATCTTAACAGATCTAAACATAGAAAAGGTACAGTACAAATATGTATAAAAGATTTAAAAATGGTACACCTGTATAGGCTACTTACAATGAATGGAGCTTGCAGGACCGGAAGTTGCTCCGGGTGAGTCACTGAGTGAGTGATGTGAAGGCCCGGAACATGACAGCATGACACAATAGACTTTATTAACACTATACAGTTAGTGTACACTAAATTTATGAAAAAAATTAATTGCCCTACAAAGTGACTATGGCTACAAGGCCACTAGACAACAGGAATTTTTCAATTCCATTATAATTTTATGGAGTCACCACAGTATATGCAGTCCACCATAAAGCAAAACATTGTTATGTGTTGCATGACATATATATATATATATACACATACACGCATACATGCATGCATACATACACACACGTACATATGTATGTACAAATAAAAGCAGCAACAATTGTTCTTTGTGTACTCCATTTGACTGTAATGCTTTTAAAACCACGAAACATAATATATTATACAGTTAAGTCATAAAATATTAGTTAAATATTTTTGCTCAAGGTTCAGTTGTGGAGACTAGAATGCTCTTGAATGAATTTGAGCAGAGATAGATTTATTACAGCATATTTAAAGACTTACAAAATCATTGCAGTTGCTGATGAAATAGTTTTAGTGTAAATCAGTACTTCAGGCTAACTCTCCTGCTATGAATTGTGGACAAGCAGAACAACTAAAATGATTTATTTCATTGCTGTCATTCAAGCCAACACTGAAGAACTCTGTTATGTAATAGCCATCAGCTTTTGGCTAATGCCAGAATATCATGCAGAGAAAATCGCTTGTATAGTAAACACACCTGAATGCAGTTCAGAGTTCTGAACTAAGGAATCTGGGAGGGGCTGACCTGGAAATTCATTATTCATCTGTGAAGAACGTCTGAGTCCCCCAACTCCCATCCTCTGTCTGATCCTCTCAGATACAAGGAATCGAGGCTCTTTGTTATGGGTTCAAGTTTTCCAGGTGGAAACTGCTAATGGTAGGATGCTAAGTGAAAATGATGTATAAACTGAATGCTTTTTGCAAGCTGTGTGGTTCTCCTCTCCAGTCCACCGCCACTGGACTCCTCCCCTCTATGTAATCCCCCAGTAAAACCCCATGCCTTGTTTGCTGTCTCTGGATCTCTTCCTCGGCTTCTTAAACCTGATACCATCCCCACTGAAGTTAATAGGGGCTCAGCACGACACCCCACTTCTACCTCTGTTAACTATAAGACAGACCACATTGTTTTCCTCACTGAATAACTGGTCATAGGGAACTTTCTATAAAGCCATAGGTGTGGATAAGTTCAAGACAATTAGGCAATGGGAACAGGGACCTTGAGAACCTTGCTAATGTAAATATTTATCCCTTCTGAAATGCTAGGGTCCATATCATATGTGCAATGTGTCCAGTGAAGAATGGCATGCTTCTGTTCATGATTCAATTGATCAAATGACACTCAATTTATAATGGGGCCAGGTGCTGGGTGGCTCATGCCTGTAATCCAAGCACTTTGGGAGGCTGAGAAAGATGGCTCACTTGTGGTCAGGAGTTCGACCAGCCTGGGCAATATGGCGAAACCCCATCTCTACTAAAAATACAAAATTTAACCAGGTGTGGTGACGTGCACCTGTAATTCCAGCTACTCAGGAGGCTCAGGCAGGGTAATCGCTTGAACCTGGGAAACAAAATTTGCAGTGATCTGAGACCGCACCACTATACTCCAGGCTGTGTGACAGAGCGAGACTCTGTTTCAAAAAAACATAAATAAAAATAAAAATAAAAATGTATGATGAGCAGTTTGGGTAGTGTAGTCCTTTTGTATTTCTGGGTTCAATATTTGCTATTTACTGAGGTTCAGAGGTAGACCAGAAGCTGAATTTTCAAATTGAGACTAGTCCTCAGCAGAGGAAAGAATGGTCTTACTACAAACCATAGAGGCAATTCTATACTATGGTTGTTCTTTGGGACTGGTAAAAGGTACTATATGAAATTTTGATGTGTTGCACATTCATTACCACTGAATCTGCCTGGATATAAGCTCAAGTGGTAGTACAGCTTATGTCATATTGTGCAGAGCTTCTCTTGCTTTGAATCCAACTTAAATCTTGCGATCTTGTGGGTTCCCTTTAAATGAGTGGAAGAGTAAACTACAGAATGATACATATTGCATCCAAATTTCAAAGTCCGATAAATACTGTGATTCTTTACACAGTATAATGCGCTGCAACTTTTCTCTAATTCTAGAGGGGACACCTGAGATGCCTCAGACCAAAGGACTCCTAGGTATTTTCTGATATGGTAAAAATTTCATAGGATTTATTGTATGTCCTCTCTCATGCTTGTGTTTTAAGGCATTTATGGTTCCTCTTATTTTATGCTCGCTTGGCCTAACAAATATATGACACCAACATAATGGGTGGTATAATGTTCTATAAGATATCGAAATGATCTGGACAATATAATATTAGAGAACAAGAGAGTCGACATAACTCTGAGATAGGACAATGAAAGTATGCTGCTCTTCCTGCTATATTGGCATTGTATTGATTATTTTTAATTATTGGGATAAGACAGAAAAGCATTTTCTAAGTCAATATCTACATAAGAAGTGCTGGCCAGGCACGGTGACTCATGCCTATAATCCCAGCACTTTGGGAGGCCAAGGCCTGTGGATCACCTGAGGTCAGGAGTTCAAGAGTAGCCTGTCCAATATGGTGAAACTCCATCTCTACTAAAAATACAAAAATTAGCTTGGCATGTTGTCATGCACCTGTAGTCCTAGCTACTTGGGAGACTGGGAAAGGAGAGTTGTTTGAACGCAGGAGGCAGAGGTTGCAGTGAGCCCAGATCGCGTCATTGCCCTCCAGCTGGGGTGACAAGTAAGACTCCATCTAAAACAAAAACAAGCAAACAAAAAAAAAGAGGTGCCAAGGGTCTGTCAATTTGCTATTGGAAATATAGTTGAATACTTCAAGGTACATATAATTACTTTTGATTTCTGTGTGGGGTATCTTTCTATCAAATCAGTCTTTCATGTGACCATCATATGCCCCAACATTAATCAAAGGATTACATTTGTGTTTTGTATTTGTGTTAGTTGAGAGTTAGTGTCTAATTGTCCTCAGAAATTCTAGGTATTTCCCTTTTCTTAGTACAGTCACATTCGAAAAATATCTGCAGGTCACCCTGGGTAAGATTTGGAGGACAGTTTATATTGCGGAGTCCCTCTCAATCAAGGAGTTCCAGGTCTAGCAACTGGCTTATGTCTGTGAATTAAGTAGGAGGCTATAAATTTGGGTTTCTTCCCACTAGATCTGGAATTTTTCAGTTTATTGCGTTGTGCAACAACTGCCCACTTATTTTATCCCTAGGAACTATATGATTAGACTTCATCACAAATTTATGTGGGTCTAAAACACCTTGATTATCACTCCATCTTGGGCCAATTGTGGAAATTGTACTCAACTATCTCTTAAACACTGTCACCAGATCCCTTCCACCTATGGAACTTATCTATACAGCACAGCTATCACAGTGTTTTTCAAAGTGAATTCCTCCCTCAACAATGAATCTCTTAATTTCTTAATGAAAGATGTGTCTTTTAGATCCTCCCAGGAGCCATGGTTAGGGGCTGATCATTAGATTGCACACTGTGATCTACCCCACTGTTTCCATTTTCCAGACCTTACAAATCCCTTCCATTACATCAGGAGTCAGCAAACTTTTTCTATGAAGAGCCAGATAATGATTATTTTAGGCTTTGTGAGTCAGTCAGTCTCTGTCACAGTTGCTCAACTCACTATTGTAGTGTTGCCATAGGCAGTGCTATAAAAGCAACCATAGTCCATTGGCGTGGCTTTCAATAACACTATTCACAACAGGTAGTGTGTTGGATCTGGCCTGTGGGCCATAGTTTGCCAACTCCTGCTCTACACTACATCAAGGAAGTTCTAGCATTTCAACCTCATCAAATGTAGGCTACTGAAAAGCTTAATCCTCGACAAATCAAACTAGCATACATAATACTTCAAGGTTCTCAAGGCAAAACATTAAGTCTCATGTCAACAAATTGGGCCTAATCTACCTAGAATCTGTTCTAATATTTCAAGAATTTGTTCTATTCTCATACATGTTTCTTCACTGCTAACATAAATTTAAAAAAACAAAAACAAAAACAAACAAAAAAAACAACTCTCAAGTCTTTTGTGTGTAAGCTATAACGTACTTAAGCACGCCTTCCACTTCTTTGGTCCGTAATGAGAACTTGGGCTTATTTGGGACCTAGACACAATGAGAATGTTTAGGAGTCCTGTAGAGATTTGGCATTCCTTTATGAGGCAACATTCCTAGGGCAATATCATTGGATGTTTTTCATGCAATTGAATGTTTCTTCCATTGGAGAACAGGAGAGGCTGCTTCTACTTTGAAAGAAAATTCCTGGGGACTTAGGACTTCAAAGTTCTCAGTTGCACCCATTTACCGTAGTTTTTTACCAATTCATGTCTCAGGGTTTCAGTCTTTTATAACCAATGCTTTACCTTAGCATCAGAGACGCCAGGTAATTATGCCTAAATTAATAGATTTGGCTAAATTATCTTCTTTATTGACAATCATGATTCTAGGAAGGGGTCCATATAAATGAGCAAAGCTTTGCAATTCAATTCATTTGCAAGGAGACCTTGTAAATCTTTCACTTGAGGTAGTTACCACATGAATGGATACAAAATCTCATGCTCTCAAAGGAACATAATCTCATGCTCTCAAAGGAACATACCTCAAAATAATAAGAACCCTCTATTACAAAGTGACAGCCAACATCATAATGAACAGGCAAAAGCTGGAACCATTCTCCTTGAGAATTGGAACCAGACAATGATGCCCAGTCTCACCACTCTTATTCAACATAGTACTGGAAGTCCTAGCCAGAAAAATTGGGAAGAGAAAGAAATAAAAGGCATCAAACTATCTTTCTTCACTGACAGTATTATTCAATACCCTACAAGTTCTAAAGATCCCGCCAAAGGTCTCCTGAACTGAAAAACGACTTCAGTAAAGTTTCAGGATATAAAATCAGTGTTCAAAAATCAGTAGCATTTCTTTACACCAATACCATTCTAGCTGAGAACCAAATCAAGAACACAATTCCGTTTATAATAGCCACAAAAGAATGAAATACCTAGGAATACATCTAACCAAGGAAGTGAAAGATCTCTATAAGGAGAACTGCAAAACACTGCTAAAAGAAATCTAAGATGACATAAATAAATAGAAGAACATTCCTTGCTTATGAATTGGAGGAATCAGTGTTGCTAAAATGCTCAAAGTAATTTACGGATTCAACACTATTCCTATCAAACTACCAATGTCAGTTTTCACAGAACTAGAAAAACTATTTTAAAATTCGTATGGAACAAAGAGCCTAAAAAGCCAAAGCAATTATAAGGAGAAAGAACAAAGCTAAAGGCTTCACATTACCTGACTTCAAACTATACTAGTAGGTCATGGTAACAAAAGCAGCCTGATACTAGCACAAAAACAAACCAATACACTAATGGAAATGAATATGAAACACAGAAATAAAGCTACACACCTACAACCATTGGATCTTTGACAAAATCAACAAAAATAAGCCATGGAGAAAGGGCTTTCTATTTAATAAATGGTGCTAGTATAACTGGCAATATGCAGAAGGATAAAACAGGAACCCAGCCTATCACGATATACAAAAGTTAACTTGACTGGGCATGGTGGCTCATGCCTATAATCCCAGCACTTCAGGAGGCAGAGGTGGGCGGATCACTTGAGGTCAGGAGTTCCAGATAGCCTGGCCAATATAGTGAAACCCCATCTCTACTAAAATATACAAAAATTAGCTGGAATTGGTGGCGAGTACCTGTAATTCCAGCTACTCAGGAGGTTGGAGCAGGAGAATGGCTTGAACCCAGAGGATGAAGGTGGCAGTGAGCCAAGATTGCGCCACTGCACTCCAGTTTGGGTGACAGAGAGAGACTTCGTAAATAAATAAATAAATAAATAAATAAATAAATAAATAAATGTTAACTCAAGATGGGTTAAAGATTTACATGTAAGACCCCAAACCATAAAAATAATGGAAGAAAATCTAGGAAATACCCTTGTTGATATTGGCCTTGCCAAAAAAATTATGGCTAAATCCTCAAAAGCAATTGTAACACAAACAAAAAATTGACAAGTGGGACTACTTAAAGAGCTTCTGCACAGCAAAAAAACCACCAACATAGTAAACACACAGGTTGAGAATGGGAGAAAGTATTTACAAACTATACATTTGATAAAGGTCTAATATCCAGAATCTGTAAGAAACTTAAATCAACAAGCAAAAAACAATCCCATTAAAAACTGGGCAAAGTACATGAAAAGACACTTCTCAAAAGAAAACATACAAGTAGTTAACAAACATATGATGATGACATCACTCACCATCAGAGAAATGCAAATCAAAACCACAATGAGGTATCATCTCACACCAGTAGAATAGTTATTACTAAAAGGGTCAAAAAACAACAGATGCTGGTGAGGCTGTGGAGAAAAGGGAATGCTTATACACTGTTGGTGAGAATGTAAAGTAGTTCAGCCACAATGGAAAGCAGTTTGAAGATTTTTCAAAGAATTTTAAACAGAACTACCATTCAACCCAGCAATCCCATTACTGGGTATTTACCCAAAGGAAAGCACATTCTTCTCCCAAAAGGAAACATGCACTCATATGTTTAATCTCAGGACTATTCCCAATAGCAAAGACATAGAATCAACCTAGGTGCCCACCAATGGTGGATTTGATTTTAAAAAATGTGGTACATATACACTATGGGATACTGCACAGCCATATAAAAAGAATAAAATCGTGCCCTCTGTGACAATATGGATGCAGCTAGAGGTCATTAACCTAAGTGAATTAACACAAAAGCAGAAAACCAAATATCACATATTCTCACTTATAAGTGGCAGCTAAATGCTGGGGACACATAGACATACATATAGCAACAACAGACACTGGAGACTACAAGAGAGGGGAGGGAATGAGGGGGACAAGAGGTGAAAAACTACCTATTGCGTACTATGCTCAGTAGCTGGGTGGTGGGTTCAATTGTACCCCAAACCTCAGCATCACACAGTATACCCTTGTTATAAACCTGCACATGTACCCCTTAAATCTAAAATAAAAGCTTTTTTAAATTATGTTTTTATATTAAAATTTTCAAAGTACACACACCAAAAAAGAAGCTTTCAGCATGAGTTGCTAACGCTTAGCTTGTCCCACAAAATTTTAGATTCACACTTTAAAACCATAGTGATTATTGGGTTCTCTTTGGATTCTCTGTGGCATATTACATTTGTATTTGGAACAAAAGCAAAGCACCAGTTGAGTCCTTCATGATAAGAAAATCAATTAATAGCAGAAACAAAACAATAAAACGCTAATATTTCAAGGAATATTAAGACAGATGGCTTCTTACATTTGACTCCATTAAGTCTTATCCTGGGGATTTCCTTTCCAGCAAATTAGTTCTGAATCTTCCCACTTCTCCTGGGAACCATATAGAATGATAAAGAGAACAGTAATAGATAGCATCAGATATCATGTTTCCTTTCCATTATTTAGAGTTGCTCCTATGAACATGCCTCCATCCTGTACAGTCTGGAGAGCCCTCAGGTTTACATTTAGGTGGAACCATATACATAATTCTCACCTGAAAATGTGAGCAAAAGTGAATGTGTGTCAATTCAGGGTTCAGGGGCTTAAGAAAGTGACTATATCTACCTTGCATTTTCTTCCTCTTCTAGCTGAATATGGAGGACTCTGAGGTCCAACCTGGTAGAACAACAATATAGAAAAAGCATAGATGCCCTAAATCATCAAGTGGATGAAGGATGTTGATCAAGAACTCTCACATTGGGCTTTTTCATGAACAAGAAACAAACTTTCCTATTTTTTGGTCTCTGTTTTATTTTTTTCCTTAGAACAGCTAGTATTATCCTAAATAATACTAGCAGAGCAATACAAATCTCACATAAAAACTACCTTTTGCACACAAGTCCACATACTACTTCTCAGTCTCACTGTTTGAAGTATATTTGCCTACCTTATGTGGTTTGTCAGCCCATTGTGCTATAAACTTGATTGATCAACATGTTACTCTCAGATTATAATTAGTTAGCAAATCCACACAAAAAGTTGTAAACGTGACATAGAGATGAATATGGAATGGAGAGGAGGACTTGAGGCCTGGAGGTCTCAAAAATCTATAGCTAATATTTGAGATAAAGCAAAAGAAAGTTTACTCTGAGACCTGATGTTCTTGATTGAATAGGGCAGGATCTGGGAACAATGAAGAGAGAGGCATAGAAAATTTTAGGAAAGTACAGAGGTGGCAGATTTTAGAAAATGTTAGCAAACCTTAACATCTAAATATGGGTACACCAGGCTGGAAGATGATGTTTGCAAAGAGGTCTGTAAAACAGGCCAAGAGTCAGAAACCTTCCCAAAACAAGCTGGGATGTAAGGATCAGTAAAAGCAACCATGCAGAAAAGCCATGTTTTGAAAAATAACAGATAAAGACATTTTTTAGTCATGAAGTTTGAAAAAGAGCCTTGGATATTCCTGTCCTCACTTTCAGAAAAACTCTTGCTACTAGTGCAGAAGAATCTATCTGAATATGAATATTAGAAAATAAATTTGGTCACACTCCACTTAAAGACACCACGAGACGTTAAGATGAAAGTCAATACAACATTCTGGCAGATAACAAAAACTTATCAGAAATGTTGTCAACACTAAATAAAGTTATTGGAATGTAATAATATAGAAAGTATTCTTTGAACATCCAGACAAAAATTCTGAGTTACTTTTAAGCAAAAGAAAATTTCATGTAATTTTTTTAAATAACAAAGTCTACACCAGAAAAGAGATATTCAAGATACTTAAGGGGAGAAAATGTGGACCAAAGATATTTTATCCACTCAAGCTGTCTAGTCTAAAGGCTACAGATAATTTTGAATATGAAGAAAATTAGGGAACATTGTATTAATGAGCCTTTCTGAAAAATTTAGTACAGAACAATTTTCATTCATCTAATGAGTGACAGGAAAAACTCAAAGAGGTGGCTATAAATTATGAATATATTTAATAGAAAATTTTCACTAAAAATACTGCAATAAAAGTAGCAGAATTATTTGGAAATGTTAAATAATCTGAAAATACAGAAATGGCAGCTAATGAAATTGACATGATAAGGGAGGAAAAGATGGAATGTTTCAAGTCAAAGTATACTGTTTAAAGCTGACAAATTAAGTAGTAGAAGCTCAACCATATAAGAGTACAAAGGTAGACAGAAAGAAAGATAATGTTGTTAAGATTGGAAGGTGAAGAGATGGAGAAAAGAGACTAAAAAGAGGGGGAAAAGACAATCTCTTCAACAAATGGTGCTTGGAAAACTGGATATCCGTATGCAAAAAAATAAAACTTGACCCCTCTCTCTCACCATATACAAAAATCAAATCAAAATGGATCAAAGACTTAAATCTAAGACCTCAAACTATGAAACTACTGCAAGAAAACATTGGAGAAAATCACCAGGACATTGGTCTGGGCAAAGACTTCTTGAGCAATATTCTACAAGCACAGGCAACCAAAAAAAACACATAGACAAATGGTGTATTGGTTTGTTTTCATACTGCTGATAAAGGCATACTGGAAACTGGGAAAAACGAGGTTTAATTGGACTTATGACTCCACAGGGTTTGGGAGGCCTCAGAATCATGGCAGGAGGCAAAAGGCACTTCTTACATGGCGGTGGCAAGGGAAAAATGAGGAAGAAGCAAAAGCAGAAACCCCTGATAAACACATCAAATCTTGTGAGACTCATTTACTATCACAAGAACAGCATGGGAAAGACTGGCCCCCATGATTCAATTACCTGGTTCCCTCCCACAACACGTGGTAATTCTGGGAGATAGAGCTCAAGCTGAGATTTTGATGGGGACATAGACAAACGATATCAAATGGGTTCACATCAAGTTAAAAAGCTTCTGCACAGCAAAGGATACAATCAACAAAGTGAAGAGACAACCCACAGAATGGGAGGAAATATTTGCAAACTACCCATCTGACAAGGGATTAGTAACCAGAATCTGTAAGGAGCTCAAACACTGTGTAGGAAAAAAAGAAAAAATCTAATAATCCTATCTTAAATGGGCAGATGATTTGAATAGACATTTTTTAAAAGAAGACATAAAAGTGGCAAACAGGCATATGAAAAGGTACTCAGCATCACTGATCATCAGAGAAATGCAATCAAAACACAATGAGATATCATCTCACTCCAGTTAAAATGGCTTATATCCAAAACATAGGCAATAACAAATGCTGGCAAGGGTGTGGAGAAAAGGGAAACCTTATACACCGTTGCTGCGAACGTAAATTAATACAACCAATATGTAGAACAGTTTAGAGTTTCCTCAAAAAACTAAAAATTGAACTACCATATGATTCAGCAATCCCACTGCTGGGTATATACACAGAAGAAAGGAAATCAGTATATTGAAGAGATGTCTGCACGCCTATGTTTGTTGAAGCACTGTTTACAATGGCAACCTAAGTGTCCATCAACTGATGAATGATTAAAGAAAATGTGGTGCATATACACAATGGGGTATTATTCAGCTATGAACAAGAATGATATCTTGTCATTTGCAACAGCATGGATAGAATTGGAGATCATTACATTAAGTGAAATAAGCCAAGCACAGAAGGACAAGCATCACATGTTCTCACTTATTTGTGAAATCAAAACTCAAATCAATTGCACTCATCGACATAGAGAGTAGAAGAATGGTTACCAGAGGCTGGGAAGGGTAGGGGGAGACTTAGGGTAAGGTGGGAATGGTTAATGGGTTTAAAAAAAATAGAAAAAATAAATAAGACTTACTATTTCATAGCACAACAGGATGACTGCAGTCGATAATATCTTAATTGTATATTTTAAAGTCAATATAATTGGATTATGTGTAATTCAAAGGATAAATGCTTGAGGGGATGGATACCCCATTCTCCATGATGTGCTTATTTCACATTGCATCCCTGTATCAAAACACCTCATGTAGTCCATAAATATATACACCTACCATGTACCACAAAAAAATTTTAAATAATTAAAAAAAATTTTTTTAATGGTAAAAAACTACATGCTATATACTATTATACTTCATATCAAAGCAAAAGTATCAGGATAAGCCTTGCTATATAAATACAAACTAATTATCAGAAAAGCCACATAAAAAAGAAAGAAAATCGTAAAAATGATATATAAAACATGAAATAAAATGAAGAACAGAAACCAACTTACTGTCATACCAGTAAACATTATTGGGCTTAATTTACTTAGAAGAAAACTATTTCAAACTTTTTTCAATGCAATTACTAAGTAAAAAACAACAGGACACTTTACAATGCTGAAGTTTACTATTCGTAAATATGATACAGAAATTTTGGATGCTCATACTTCAAACAGCACAGAATAACCATAATAAAGCAGAAATATCAATACACTAACCATAGATGATTTAAATACATACTTCCCAGTCTACAGAGAAATAAAGTAGCTACAAAATAAGTTAGAATGTGAAAGACATAAACAGTTTTAGTAATATTTATCTTATTTCAAACTTTGTTGCACCCAAATAGGGAATGATACTCCTTTTCAAGTACACATAAAATATCCACAAAATAAATCATGTATATGATTATCTGAGGCAATGGACAACAGTTGGGGAAAATAATAGGTAATCAAGAAACTTAAAAGGAAATTGTGTAAAATGAAATGACTATAAAGTGCTTAGAGAAAGTCCTACACATTCCTGGGAATCTAGAAGATCACACACATGCATAGGAATGTATCTATAATGTTCAGGACTGTTCAAATGCTTAGTAAAGTACTGAAAAGGTCCTCATTTTATTTTGGCCTAATTTTGATATTCTGTGCAAAGAAATGAAGGCTAAGACAAAGTTGTCAACTGCCTGGATGAATTTTAAAAAGGTGTTTGAATGCACCCACACACTCTCAGAAAACTCTGGGAGACTTATTTGTTGAAGGCATTTAAGAAAGTTTCTGTTCAGTCATTAGGTGAGATAACCAAGTAGAGATTTTAGTGACCACAAATGACAAAGAATACAGACTTTTAAAAAGTTATTTCAGAAATGTTGTTATATAACAACAATAACAGCTAATATCAACAACAATAAATCATGAGGAGGGAGGAGAATCTGTGTTCCAGAGTTGCCACATTAATTATTTTAAATGCCCTTGTTTCAACAAAAATTATGAAACATGAAAAGTAACAAAACAACAAAGTTCCATGCACAAGAGAAGAGAAAAACAGTCAATGTAAGCTATCTATTAGGAAGTCTGGGTGTTGGACTTACTAGACAAAGATTTTAAATCAGCTATTTAAATTATATTCAGAAATCTAAAGGAAACTGTAAGAAGAACTAAAGGAAATAAGAATACTATTACACCAATCCTTTGCCCACTTTTTGATGGGCTTGTTTGATTTTTTCTTGTAAATTTGTTTAAGTTCTTTGCAGATCCTGGATATTAGCCCTTTGTCAGATGGGTAGATTGTAAAAATTTTCTCCCATTCTGTAGGTTGCTCATTCACTCTGACGATAGTTTCTTTTGCTTTGCAGAAGGTCTTTAGTTTAATTAGATCTAATTTGTCAATTTTGCTTTTGTTGCCATTGCTTTTGGTGTTTTAGAAATGAAGTCCTTGCCCATGCCTATGTCCTGAATGGTATTGCCTAGGTTTTCTTCCAGGGTTTTTATGGTTTTAGATCTAAAATTTAAGTCTCTAATCCATCTTGAATTAATTTTTGTATAAGGTGTAAGGAAGGGATCCAGTTTCAGCTTTCTATTTATGGCTAGCCAGTTTTCCCAGCACCATTTATTAAATAGGGAATCCTTTCCCCATTTCTTGTTTTTGTCTGGTTTGTCATAGATCGGATGGTTGTAGATGTGTGGTATTATTTCTGAGGGCTCTGTTCTGTTCCATTGGTCTATATCTCTGTTTTGGTACCAGTACCATGCTGTTTTGGTTACTGTAGACTTGTACTATAGTTTGAAGTCAGGTAGCGTGATGCCTCCAGCTTTGTTCTTATGGCTTAGGACTGTCTTGGCAAAACTGTCTTGGCAATGTGGGCTCTTTTTTGGTTCCATATGAACTTTAAAGCAGTTTTTTCCAATTCTGTGAAGAAAGTCATTGGTAGCTTAATGGGGATGGATGGCACTGAATCTATAAATTACCTTCGGCAGTATGGCCATTTTCAAAATATTGATTCTTCCTATCCATGAGCATGGAATGTTCTTCCATTTGTGTGTGTCCTCTTTATTTCACTGAGCAGTGGTTTGTAGTTCTCCTTGAAGAGGTCCTTCACATCCCTTGTAAGTTAGATTCCTAGGTATTTTATTCTCTTTGAAGCAATTGTGAGTGGGAGTTCACTCATGATTTGCCTCTCTGTTTGTCTGCTATTGGTGTATAAGAATGCTAGTGACTTTTGCACATTGATTTTGTATCCTGAGACTTTGCTGAAGTTGCTTATCAGCTTAAGGAGATTTTGGGCTGAGACAATGGAGTTTTCTAAATATACAGTCATGTCATCTGCAAACAGGTACAATTTGACTTCCTCTTTTCCTAATTTATACCCTTTATTTCTTTCTCATGCCTGATTGCCCTGGCCAGAACTTCCAACACTATGAATAGGAGTGGTGAGAGACGACATCCCTGTATTTTGCCAGTGTTCAAGTGGAATGCTTCCAGTTTTTGCCCATTCCATGTGATATTGGCTGTGGATTTGTCATAAATAGACCTTATTATTTTGAGATATGTTCCACAGACACTTCTCAAAAGAAGACATTTATGCAGCCAACAGACACATGAAAAAATGCTCATCATCACTAGCCATCAGAGAAATGCAAATCAAAATCAAAATGAGATGCCATCTCACACCAGTTAGAATGGCGATCATTAAAAAGTCAGGAAAAAACAGGTGCTGGAGAGGATGTGAAGAAATAGGAACACTTTTACACTGTTGGTGGGACTCTAAACTAGTTCAACCGTTGTGGAAGATAGTGTGGCGATTCTTCAAGGATCTAGAACTAGAAATACCATTTGACCCAGCCATCCCATTACTGGGTATATATCCAAAGGATTATAAATCATGCTGCTATAAAGACACATGCACACGTATGTTTATTGCAGCACTACTCACAATAGCAAAGACTTGGAACCAACCCAAATGTCCATCAATGACAGACTGGATTAAGAAAATGTGACACATATACACCATGGAATACTATGCAGCCACACAAAAGGATGAGTTCAGGTCTTCTGTAGGGACATGGATGCAGCTGGAAGCCATCATTCGCAGCAAATATCACAAGAACAGAAAACCAAACACTGCATGTTCTCACTCATAGGTGAGAATTGAACAATGAGAACACTTGGACACAGGAAGGAGAACATCACACACGGGGGCCTGTTGTGGGTTGGGGGCCTGGGGGAGGGATAGCATTAGGAGATACACCTAATGTAAATGATGAGTTAATTGGTGCAGCACACCAACAAGGCACATGTATACATATGTAACAAACCTGCACGTTGTGCACATGTACTCTAGAACTTAAAGTATAATAAAAAAGGAAAAAAAAAGAGAATATTATTACACCAAATAGATGATATTGTTAAACAGGAAAAACATAAAAGATCGAAAATAACTCTACAATTGAAAAATAAAATAAATGAATTGAAAAATTCACCAGAGAAGTTCGACAGTGGATTTGATAAGCAGAAGAAATACAGGTGCATATAATGATTGGTCAATTGAAATTATTCATTCAGAGAAACAGGAGGGAAAAAAAAGAATGAAGAAAAATAAATAGTGCTTTAGAGACTTAAGATTCTGGGCAATAAGAGATGGAGAAAGGTTGATGAATCCATTTGAGAAAGACTTTTTGAAATGATAGGCTTTGTGTCTGTGATCCAAAGTGTAATACACATTTGGGAAGGAGATCATTTCCTTGCCAGCTTCTGCTGAGAGCCTAGTCACCCTTGGCATATACACTGGAATCACAGTGATGAGCCATGTGGTGGCTACCCTTCTCAAATGGCCTCACCTGAGGCAAGAGGGAGCTGGAGTGGGAGAGGGAGGGGTGGGTGCCGACAGATTGGTTTGCAAAACACACCCTTAGGGGAACTATTAGAAATTGTTAAATTTTATTTTGGAGTTGGGGTAACGTTGGATTGTGTTGCTGGAAATCAACTTGTTATAACCTCATGGCACTGTAATGAACTTAAGACTTACTTCCTTTGCTTCATTGCCACAGATTAGTATGGTCTATAGCATTTGGATTACATTTAGAAAGAATAAATTATACAAAAACTACTTCCCTGCAATTCTGAGTACACATCAATTGTAACATTACAAGTGAAAAATCATTGTCTAGTCTTTACTATTTTCTTGTATGGCAAGTGATAAATAGACTAAGAAGGAAATATAACTATTTCATGTTTCACAGGTATCTTCTGCTTTATGAATAAACATAATTCTTCTAGGAAACTAAATATAAGACTAGCTTCCTTTTAAATCAGTATTCTGCAACTCATCTCTTTGCTTTTGTCCCTTCAACTTTCATTTTAAGTTCTGGGGTACATGTGCAGGGTGTGCAGGTTTGTTACATAGGTAAACATGTGCCATGGTGGTTTGCTGCACCTATCAACCCATTACCTCGGTACTAAGCCCAGCATCCATTAGCTATTCTTCCTGATGCTCTCCCTCCAACTGCCCACCCCTACAAGTCCCAGTGTGTGTTGTTTCCTGCCATGTGTCTGTATGTTCTCATCATTCAGCTTCCACTTTTAAGTGATTTTCTGCTCCTGTCTTAGTTTGCTGAAGTTAACTGCTTGCAGTTCCATCCATGTCCTTGCAAAGGACATGATCTCATTCTGATTTTATGACTGCATAGTATTCCATGGTGTATATGTACCACATTTTCATTATCCAGTCTATTATTGATGGGCATTTAGGTAGATTCCAAGTCTTTGCTATTGTGAATAGTGCACAATAAACATATACATGCATATGCAGAAAACTGAAACTGGACTCCTTCCTTACACCTTATACAAAAATTAACTCAAGATTGATTAAAGACTTAAATGTAAAACCCCAAACTATAAAAACCCTAGAAGAAAATCTAGGCAATACCATTCAGGACATAGGCACAGGCAAAGATTTCATGATGAAAATGCCAAAAGCAATTGCAACAAAAGCCAAAATTGACAAATGGGATCTAATTAAAGAGCTTCTGCACAGCAAAAGAAACCATCATCAGAGTGAACAGACAAGCTACAGAATGGGAAAACATTTTTGCAATCTATCCGTCTTACAAAGGTCTAATATCCAGAGTCTTCAAGGAACTTAAACAAATGTACAAGAAAAAAACAAACAACCCCATTTAAAAGTGGGCACAGGACTTGAACAGACACTTCTCAAAAGAAGACATTCATGTGGCCAACAAGCATATGAAAAAAGGCTCAATATCACTGGTCATTAGAGAAATGCAAACTAAAACCACAGTGAGATACCATCTCACACCAATCAGAATGGCAATTATTGAAAAGTCAGAAACAACAGATGCAAGTGAAGCTGCAGAGAAAAAGGAATGATTTTACAGTGTTGGTGGGAGTGTAAATTAGTTGAACCATTGTGGAAGACAGTGTGGTCATTCCTCAAAGACCTAGGAGCAGAAATATCATTTGACTCAGCAATCCCATTACTGGTTATATACCCAAAAGCATATAAATCATTCTATTATAAAGACTGGCTTCTTTGAAAGTAATGCACCAAGACATTTGCTCAGTATGTCTCTTGGATATACCTCAGCCTTTTATTCTAGTTGTGTTGCCATCAAGAACTTTTAAAGTTTTAATGTTCATATTCGTATTACTGGAGATAAAAAGAATACTTTATATACCACTGCATAACACTGGCAATTATGAATGACCCAGAATATATAGTGATTTTATTTTCTGTGCGCCACTAAAAACCTGAATTTTAAACATAGCAGTTGCAGAAAACATAAAGGGAACCATATGATTTTGTTATTACATATTTTTAAATGACCCACTATATCAAGTTACCAAGGCTGATTGTATGCCTAGATGCTTTATAGCATACATCATTGTTTTGAAACTTCTCTGAGGAGTAGATTATAATAATATCAATGACAACAGCAAGCAAACAATAATACTTAACATTAATTGAGCATGAACTGTGTGACAATAATAAGCTAAGCACTTTTCCTGAATATTCTTATTTAATATTAATAGTCTTATAGGGTAGAGGCTGTTATTGTTCTCATTTCATAAATGTCTTATCCTGGTTACTTAGAAAACATAATGGTGCCAAATGCTTATGTACTTACACTTTTGGAAGAGTTCAAGCAGGAAAGCAGGAGTCAGTGAAAAGAATAAGGAAGGGAATAAAGGAGGCTCAATATGAGGGAGTATGTTATTGATCTGGCCACAGTTTCATGACAAACAACATTTGAGAGGCTCTATGAAGGTTCTCATCTTCAGAGAGGCTCTGTGAAGCTGCAGTATCTCCAAACAGTGCCAAAAGTGAGAAAGTGAAAAATTATCCACCTGATCCTATTTCCAGTTGGTCAAAATTTACCTCTGTAAGTATTAACTCCACCACATGTCTGGATTTTGCATATTTGTGCACCAAGTGGATCTTATGATATCTCATAAATAAGTATTACCAGGAAATCCCCACTGGGAAAGCAAGAGGCATTCAGCATTGGTATAAGGTGAGGCATTCAGGAATAAAGTTCCCTCCTCTTCAGATGCACACTAGGGATAGATATACTTAGCTACTGCTCATACCTCACATAGATTTACTGAAATGTGGTTTGAGGACCACTGTGAAAGTAAGGACCGAGTAAGAGATCCTAAAATTGTCTCCCTGCCAGTCAATATAGTAAATCAAAAGCAATATTAGAGTTATTTCCACTATTAAATAATTAAAAGATGTAGGGTAATATTCCCTATTGTATTTCCATTCAACTTACCTGAGTAAACCCTGTCGAAAAATGTGGATCGCAGTAAATGATAGTGGGGTATAGTAACCAGGTAGAGAGACACCTTGCATATTTACTAAAGATAATCAACATAGCCTGTGGTACATGCTCTGAAGTTATTAATGTATTCTTCATTATTTATATCCATAGGACAGATCAAAAGCAGTTCACTTCTATGGTATTTCTTCTTCATGTTAGATTCCCTGTTAACTCTCTTGTTAACGGTAAATCAAGTGAGCTAATCTGGTTCTGGTGTATTAAGGCTTATAGATGTTGGTTATTCTGTATACCTTTGAATATTCATGATAAAGGTAGAGATTCCAGCCAGTGCACTAACATCTCTCAGTTACCCCATTCTCCACTGAAGGTTAGGAATGTGAAAAAAGACTGAATCACATTTTCCTCCATCTGGTTTCAGCATTTTTACCCACTACCTTCAGCAGAAGGGGCTAAGTGGGTTAAGCAAAATGACTTGAACAACATGGGATTGCCCCCAGACCCCAATGCACCAGGGTAAGAGAAGTCTATCCAATTCACATTGGGATCCTGAGCAAGTATAGGTCTTGAGGTTGGGGAGTCTTCCCACCATTCTATTCCCACATCTCACAGAGTCCATGTGTGGGCCATTTCTCTCCCTTTTCCTCCTCCTACCCCATACCAAGGGTTGAGATATCCTTCTCGTATCTCCAATGTGCTTCTTCACAGAAATCTTACTCTTGCTATCTAGGAAAATGTGGTATCATAATAGTGAAGAAAATATGTTTTTCATGGAGGGAATAGTGAGGAAGCCAAATATTTTTAAGAGATTAAGTAAGATAAAAGCAGAAATTCGTTCTTAATATTTAATCACAAAGTCTGTAGTCAGTCGTATTCTCAGTAAGCAGTGTCTGGGACATTTTAGAAAGAGAAGATATACTGGAGTGGGTTGAGGAGTAAATAAGAGGTGAAGAAATAAGTACTAAATTCCACTTTGAAGTAGAGGAACACGTTTGAATAGTGAATATAGGTCAAGGAAGTATTTTATTTATATGCAAAATAATTTGGCACTTTTAAATATTTATGTAATGATAACATAAAAACAGAGGAGATGACAAATGCATGAGATACTAGAGACTGTCAATAAAGCAAGTTATTTATCTACTTCAAATTATTTTCCCAGACTCGTGGAGCAGCAATGGATTTCTAGAAGTTAAACTAGGATTTTCTGACATTTAAGAAGTTGTCCTTTCAAACACATTATTTGCGACGTATCAACTCATAAAAGAATTATCTTTTCAGTTCTGCAAACTTGTAGAAGATATTTTCGAAGTTGTCTACCCAAAGCAGATACTGCGGTTTGACCATTCACATATGGGCATGCTCTCAGCAACTCAGCTTTTCCTTCCAATGACCTTTCCCTCTGCCATAGGTACCTGGTTCTGGACTAATAAGATTTGGAATTGAAATTCAAAACAGTACTGTGCAGGCTGGCCTTTGAACAGAAAAAATGTAACTTAGGAGGTGTGGGAGAGAAATCTGATCTTCAAATAGAAAAGAAACAGATTTGGGGGTGGAGGCTGATTTCAGGTGATTATGAAAGGGCACGGACTCATTTCTTTTTCTCCTCATTGTGTTCCTGGCATGTGGTGCTCTACTTAGAATATAGTAAATACCAATTAAACATTTCTTGAACGAATGAGTGAAACTGAATGAATGAACGTTCAGGTTTATGTACTAGTAAATATATGTGGTGTCATATATTATTGATCATTACCCCTTTCCTTTAAGGTGTTTGTTATTCAAAGCTTCAAATACTGATTTAAGTTTATTGGAGGTGGAAAGTCTCCAATGTTAAATATTTAGGGGAAGAAATAGGATATATACTTATGACTTCCTTAATTCAAATAGATTAATCAAGTTATTTCCCGATTATTTCATTTTCAATCTCATTTTAATTGATTTAATCAAAATCTAAGACCACTTTGATTTTATTTTGGGGGAAATGTATTACTATAAGAATCCCATAAAATTCACCTAGGAGTTTTGTTTTCCAATTAAAGTTTTTTTTTTCTTCTTTGGCACCATGAAAATTATGTAGAGAATATTTTTGCTCATTGAAATATAAGGACTTCAGACCACTCTGCTTGTAGACTTTTTTCAAAATCATTTTAATTCAGACTACTCTGATGCCACAAATCCATTTCTGTCTAAAATCTTTAAAAATTAGATGTGAAAGATGCTGATCAGAGATAGTTTGAATGGTCTGATGAGATACTCTTCCATAACCACTAGGAGAAATAGGCAATATTGAAGGTTAAATTATGTTGCTAAGCAACCCAGAAATATCCAGTACACTTAAAGACTTTCCTCCACTCAAAAAAAGTTGTAGAGAACCATATCAATCAATTTAACAATCAAATGCCATTTCTTTGAAAGAGAGCTTATCTGAGAAGGACAAATCCTTCTATTGACATCCAGCATGGTTGAAGTTATATATCTGTAGTGTTTATATCATCTCTATGCACATGTGGCCACTGTAGAAACAATTCCTTTTTATTTAATTATTTTTGGATCAAAGATTCATTAATTCAATTTATTAACAGAACCCATACTTATCCATATGCCATGTCAGACACACAAATAAACAGATAAATGAGAAAATCTCAGGGAGGTTAACCCACAGGAAGCTCACATTCTAAAGTTAGAGATAAGAAGGTAAACAAAGCATTTCAAAGATAATAAAACAGGAAGAACACAAATATATATATGGTACACTCAGGAAGTGGGAATACTCAGGAAGAAGTAATTTACTTTTCTGATGGACTTGATGTTTGAGCTGAGTTTTGAAATAATAAAAAAATTCAGGCAGGAAAGGAGATACAGACATTCCAGGCAGAGGAGGCTGTGTATGTGGAAAGTCACAGCTCTATGACACAACAGGATATATTTGGAAAACCATAGACAGTTTGGTATAATCTAGCATAAAGTTTAGAGGAGGAAGAAGGAAAGATAAGACTGGGTACGTAGACAGACTCCTGATAATGAGGACCTTGTGTTTCAGAAACTCTTCTGTGCTTTGTGTGGCCCTTGGGTATTTTATCTTTGGAGTTAGGGGATCAGTGACGGTTTCAAAGGAAAGAGACATACTCTTTTTTTTTTATTAAACATTTTATTGGGTGACGTAGTGACTGAGATGGTTGTCTCCAGAATGAACTTCTCTGGCTGCCTTCACAGGCACCATGTCTGTGACTGAGATCTTCGTAGAGCTGCAGGACTTTTGTCTGCCTAGCAGGACATCAGACAGGAAATCCAAAAATTTGTAGAGTTTACAACAAACAGCTTAAGAGATTGTTAACTCTACCACAACATGTCCATCAGGGTGCTGGGTTTCAGGAGTTTCCAAGAGGGGTTTGAAAGCTTAGGAATCTTTTGGTACGGTAAAAACACACCCAACACCTCTGAAGAGCAAGTTGCCTGCTGAACAGTGTGCTATGAGATTCATGAACACTGGAGGTTTGTGTTGCAGCATACGATTGTCTTCCCAGAATTTGTTGTGTGTTTGGAAACAGAAACTCCAGAAGCGATTACAGAAATTTGTGTCATTGAGCCAGATAAGGAGAAAGGATTTCATCTGGATGTAGAAGATCCTCTCTCAGAAGTTCGATTCTTGCTAGTGAGCCACTGAGGTTGTCCCTCAATGGCATGACTGCTGGAGACAACTCCCAGCCCCTCCATGTCGCCACCTTTAACAATGAGTGGCATCCCAATTTCCACCTTCTCAGCCTAAAACACTTGTCTCTAAGGAAGTCTTATGATGGCTTGTTGTAGGATGTGAAGAAAACAGAGGGGATAGTCTATATTATCTCCATCCAAGGCTTCAATAAGGAGATAGAAGCTGCCTGTGCTGAAAAATGAGAGGTTCTCCCTACCCCTGCCTGTGCCGACCTCAGCGGTTGCCAGAGAGGGCTGAACATTGAACTCCTCTTATGGTGGTTAGTTAGGATGTCTAGTTGCTAAACACTATAGCTTATTTACTTAATTAGTTGTCTGGTGTGAGTATCCGAATTGAAACAGTTTTTGGGAGTTAAAAATAAATAGCCTTTTATGGGGACAGGATTTTCTTTATTGTTTCAGTGAATTTGCTCTGTAATTCAGTCCTATCAAAAACTGTTAATGTAAGTCTCTTGGTAAAGTCCTTTTCTTGCTTACCTTGACTGCTGATTTACTGATTGAGAAGTTTACCTTCTACTCTCTGATTCTTCCAGATGTGATACTTGATGTTTTCTATATCCAAGTTAGCTGTCCACACCCAGATGTAGCCTGGATACAGTACAAAAATAGATAGTTAAGAAAGGTCACCAAACAAGGAAAACTCGTTTAATATTTTTTCCTTCTTTATTGTAAGACTTGTAAATCAGATATCGAATTTTTTTTTTTTTTTTTTTTTTTTTTTTTTTTTTTTTTTTGCTGGAGAGTTATAGCCTTGGGCTCTCTCTCATTGAAATCAAAATACAAAAGATTAAACTACAAAGTCAAGCCCAATAGATTGTTTTGGAAAGTTTTTATTTTAAGGGATTTAGTAATGTCTTATCATTTGGCTCTACCAGGCAGGGAGTAGGGCTTAGTGTTTTAAAACACCTCTGCTTTCTGATATACCTTAACATTTTGCTATTGCAGCAATTAAAAGAGTCTTTACTCACATCTTGAACACTTCATGTGCTACATTCCTAAACTATGAAAACTTTTTCCTGGCAGCCAGCTAGACTGTTTGATCTGGAAGTACAAAGCCACTCACAGCAGTTAATTAGCAAAACTAACTAGTGTATTATTAGAGAAAACTTCTGTGCTTTGTTGGGAAGAGAAATAAAACCTCAGATGAAAAAAAAAAGTTTGATTTGGTAATTTGTTTTAGAGTAAGAAATTTCAGGTTGTTGATGGCTATCCCAACAGTCAGGATTTAAATTTGCAATTTGGAGCAAGTCATGCAAATATTTTTCACATTCCCTTTCCCTTTCCATTTTCAGGTAGTACTAATAATACTTGCCAGGTAACTTGCTGATGAATTGAAGTTAGTAAAATGGTAACTTAATCCACAGTTTTTTGGTACTCACTGAAAGGAAGGTGCTACTCTTTCCAGAATAATATGAAATATTTAGAAGTATCACCCTTTCTTGGCTAATAACCAATTTGGGCTTCCTATTTGTATGATGAGCTATTTGACATTGCCTCCACAGCTTTTATCAGGCCAAGTTGAAGACTGACTACCTGTTCCATCATGAGGAAAGAAGCAGAAATGAGGGCTGAGTTTATGTACATTGTTGGATTTTAGAACAATTTTCTTGACAGCTCTTTCTGAGAGAGTTTGTAGAAAGACTAAGGCATTAGGTTCTTAAAAGGACCTAGGATGGTCACTTAAAATGTATTTTTAAATTACATGATCAGACATACGCAGTAAGTTTATTAATAATGTTCTTTGCCTCTTTATCAATTCTGCATGAAAATATTTAAGTTCTTACCAAAAGTTGTGCATTTCAGTTTTAACATGCAATTTAAGTGGAAGAGAATATTCAGGTCTTGTAATTCTATTTGAGAATTTAGAAGTGTCATGGTTATAATTATTCAGAAGTGCTTGTTGCTGGCTTATTGTAAAACAATAGAAAAGTGCTTTGGTCATTTTATAAAAAATTTTATTGGGTTATGTTAAAATAATACTTGTTGGGATTATGACTTTTCTTATTTTCTTCTTGCCTTATTGATCTTGCTGAGACAGTCAACATATAATTTTAAAAGATGGTATTAGATAGCATTATTGTTTCTTTTCCAATATCAGAGGGAAAGCTATCACTATTTCATTACTAAGTTTGACATTTCCTATATGTTTATCCACTTAAGAAAATTTTCTACTTTTAGTTTTGTGAGTCATATTTTGAAATTATTATTATGAGATGGAGTCTCGCACTATCACCCAGGCTGGTGTGCAGTGGCGCAATCTCATCTCACTGCAACCTCTGCCTCCCGGGTTCAAGCAAGTCTCCTGCCTCAGCCTCCCGAGTAGCTGGAATTACAGGCACCCACCACCACCGCCAGCTAATTTTTTGCATTTTTAGTAGAGACGGCATTTCACTATGTTGTACAGGCTGGTCTCGAACTCCTGACCTTGTGATTCGCCCGCCTCAGCCTCTCAAAGTGCTGGGATTACAGGCATGAGCCACCGTGCCCAGTCCTTATTTTGAAATTATTGTTGTTGTCAAAAGAGTCAATATACTGAAAGAAATCAACAGTATAAATAAGTGGAGATATTTTCTGTATTCACATATTGGAAGCCTCAGTATTGTTAAGATGTCAGTTAACCCCATTTTGAAGCATAGTTTCTATACAATCCTAATCAAAACCCCAGTAAGCCATTTTGTAGATATTAACAAAGTGATTCTAAAGAATATATGGGAAGGCAAAAGACAAGAATAACCAACACAATACTAAGAACAAAGTTGAAGAACTAACACTACCTAACTTCAAGATTTACTATCAAACTACAGAATCAACACAGTATGGTAAAGGCAAAAATAAAATAAAATAAAATAGACAATAGATCAACTGAATATAATAAAGAGCTTAGAAATAACCCAATATAAATACAGTCAACTAATTTCTAACACAAGAATAAGAGGAATTCAATGGGAAAATGATAGGCTTTTCAACAAAGGGACATTCACATTTTTTAAAAAAGGAATCTAGACTCAGACTTTACATCTTTCATAAAATTAAATTAAAATGAATTATAGACATAAAAATAAATTCAAAATCTATCCTTACAAATAAAAATTCAGGACAAAATCTCTACTACTTAGAGTTGCCCATGAGTTTGTAGATACACGGCTAAAAGTATTGTCTATGAAAGAAAAATTGATTAATTGAAATTTATTATAATTAAAAACTGCTCTGTGAAAGAGACTGAAAAGTCAAGCCACAGACTGGAACGAAATATTTCCAGAGCACATATCCGATTAAAAACTTGAATCCAAAATGTACAAAAGACTCTCAAATCTCAACAATAAGACAGCCAACAACCCAATTTAAAATGAGCAAAATATGGTCAGGCGCGGTGACTCACGCCTGTAATCCCAGCACTTTGGGAGGCTGAGGCGGGCGGATCACGAGGTCAGCAGATTGAGACCATCCTGGCTAACACGGTGAAATCTCGTCTCTACTAAAAATACAAAAAATTAGCCAGGCGTGGTGGCGGGTGCCTGTGGTCCCAGCTACTGGGGAGGCTGAGGCAGGAGAATGGCGTGAACCCGGGAGGCGGAGCTTGCAGTGAGCTGAGATCACACCATTGCACTCCACCTTGGGTGACAGAGCCAGACTCCATCGCAAAAAACAAAAAAAAAAGGAAAAATATTTGAACAGATACCTCACCAAAGAAGATATACATGGCAAATAAGCATATAAAAATATGTACAACACCACATGTCATTACGAAATTACTTATTAAAACAATGAGATGCCGCTACCTACCTTTCAGGTTGGCTAAAGCTAAAAAACTTGCAATATAAATTGTCAGCAAGTATACGGACCAAACAAACAAACAAACAAAAAACTCTCATTCACTGCTGGTAGAAATGAATAATGGTATATATATATCTTGAAAGACAGTTTTGCAGTTTTCTACAAAGCTAAACATAATCTCATCATATAATCCAGAAATTATGCTCTTTTGTATTAGCCCATTTGATCTGAAAACTTATGTCCACACCAAAACCTGCATAATAATATTTATAAGAACTTTATTCATGATTGCCAAAAACTGGAAGCAATAAAGACATTTAAACAAATTATGGTATATACATACAATGGGATAGTATTCATCGGTATTTAAAATGAGTTATCATCAAGCCATGGACAGACATTAAGAAACCTAAAATGTATATGTCTAAGTGAAAGAACCCAGCCTAAAAAGCCTATATGCTGTATGAATCTAATTATATGGTATTTAGGTAAACAAAAGTATAAAGCCAAGTTAAAAAGCTACCAATGTCCAAGGCTGAAACGGTAAGAGCAACAAAATAAAGTGGTATTAGATTATAACCCAAAGTATAAAATAGATATTCCTGAGTCCATCCTGATATAAATAAATGATTTAATTAATAAATTAGGATAAGAAACAAGTCTCTGGTGCTGAAGAATTTCAAGTAATATAGATAGATAGATACTCTGCTCTCAAAGAGTTGAGCTCCCGATTCTCTAAGTGTGCACTGACCATAGTGATTTCCTTCCAAACAGTATAGTATAGAAAGGGGAGAAAAACATAAACATTATAGTGGAGAAACCTGACAAAAACTACCTCAGCCAGGTGATCAAGGTTCATATCAACATTGACAGGCAATGGGAAGTATGGATCATTATATGATGTGATGAAAATGGCACTTTACTTGTGTGGACTTAACCTCAGATATCCCCAGTCTAATCATGGGAAAACATCAGATAAATCCTGACTGAGGGATATTCTACTCCTCAAAAGTGTCTGGGTGATCAAAGACATCCACCTTTCTGGTGTGTCTCATTCTTTCTTGCATTATCATACTTCCTCCAAGGGACCATTTGTCTTCTAACTGAAGAACTTCTGTTAGTATTATTCTTTTATAGTCATTTTGCTGACATTGAGTCTTTTGATTTTTGCTTTATGAAAAACACCTTTTATTTCATTTTTGAAAGATGTTTTTGCTGGGCAGTTATTTTCTTTTTGCCTTCTGGCTTCTAACATCTTCAGAATTTTTTTAAATAATGTGTCTTTTCTTCCAGCTACTCTTATGATTTTCTTTTTATCCTTTGTTTTCAGCAATTTTGCTATACATACCCATACATACCCAAATATGTTTGTTTTTATATTTATCCTTTCATAGGTTTATATCAATGTTTGCATCTGTAGTTTGATTTTTAAAATTAATTTTGGGAAATTCTTGGCCATTAGATTTTCTGGCATTTTCTTCTGTTCTCTCTTTTTTCTTCTGGAATTCCAGTTGCATATATGTCAGATACTTTTTTCACTTCCCATATGCCGATAGATTCTTTTCAGTATTTCTAATCTATTTTTTCCTTTTAACACACCTATATTCCTACATACTGTTCTCACTCCTGCTGTCTCTAAATCTGTTTCAAAACTCATGTATTGAGTTATTTTATTTTCTAATTCTTGAATTTTTATTTGATTATTCTTCATAAATTTATATTGTCCAGTGAGATATTCTATATTTTCTTTCGTTTAAAAACATTTTAATTGAGTATTTATTTCTATTGTCTATTTCACTTCTTGGTTTTTATTAATTGATCTTGTTTCCTAGCATGTCTACCAATTTTGAATTAAATTCCAGATACCATGTCTAAAAAATGTTCTGAGGCTCTCACTGGTGCTATTTTCTTCCAGAGAGTATATAATTTTCTTCTGGTAGGTAGAGCGAGTACAGGCAGATAAGCTTGATGATTCAAGGCTAACCTGTTTCCAGTTTCCTAAAATTCAAAGGGCACACCATCTCTGGTATCTCCACTAAATCTGGAAGGGTTATCAGATTTCCTCTTCAATCTGTCTTTATTTCAGTTTTTGTTTTTATGGGACTTTGAGATTAATAAAAATTCTACTTAGCTTTTTAGCTTCTTTTGATACCTACCTGATGACTTGTGCTTACAGGAGTCTTACATTTCATATACTCAGCCTAGAATTCAGGAAATGTCTTAAAGGAAAATTGGATATAGAATGCTAGGTTCAGCTGTCTGCAGTTTTCCTTACTCTAGAATCTTGGACTCTCAAGTTTAACTATCTTGTAACACTGAAGTCCAATTTTTGTCTCTCTACCCCAGTAAGACTGCCCCAAACTCTAGGCTGCCATTTTGTATCCAGCCTTTATGGCCTGCAAGGTGAAATAAATGCTCTGAGGAGGAAATTGTTGCAAATATGGCGTCAAATTCACTGAGCTTTCCTTCTTTGGGTAATAATGACCTCTCCTGCCTTGGTTGCTTTGATTTCTCATTCTTTAAAACAGCCATTCTTTTGAATTTTACCTAGCTTTCATAATTTTTCCAAGTAGGAAATTTAACCTAATACCAGCTTTCCAATTATAATTAGGATAACTTGACAATATTTTCTAAATAAGGAGATGTATTAGTTATCTACACAAAAATTTAGCAGCTTAAATAAAAAGTAAACATTAATTATCTCAAATTATGTCTGTGATAAGTGATAAAAGTTAGTTACCTGAGTGGTTCTGGATTAGGGCATCTTGTGAGTTTGTAGAAAATAGGTGAGCTGGGGATTATACTTGCCTAAAGCTGAAGAATCTGTTTCTAAGATAGCTTATTCACATGTCTGACAAGGTGGTGCTGTCTGTTGGAGATCTCAGTGTCTTGCTAATTGGAAGTCTGCAAAAGGCTTCTTGAATGTCCTCAGAATGTAGCAACTGGCTCCCCCAAAGCAAGTAGGGATGTAGGGAGTAAGGTAGAAGCTACAATGCTTTGTATGACTTTGTCTCAGAAATCACGCAATGCCATTTCTGCAATATTCTATGGGGTTTATTATGTTGGTCAGCCCTATTCAGTGTGGGGAGGTACTACACAAGGATGTATATACCAGAATGCAAGGGTCCTTGGTGAACTACCTTAAAGCATTCAGCCATTGCAGAAGAGGATTCAGCAGAAGGGAGAGAAGGAAGAGTCAGAAATTTAAGGGGTAAGTAAGAGAGATTTGTGTCTAGAAGTGAAAGGAGGGCTCTTAAAAGGGGGAAAAAAACTAATGTTACAAGAAGCAAATGTACAAAAAAGATAAGAACTAAGAGGTATACATTGGGTTAGAAATTGAAAGAGTCAATGGTGCACTTTGCCAGCATAATTCCAGGAATGTGATGGGGAAAGAAGACAGGGTTATTTTTTTTGTTTGTTTGGTTTTTGGTTTTTGGTTTTTTTTTTTTTTTTGAGACGGAGTCTCGCTCTATCGCCCAGGCTGGAGTGCCGCGGCACGATCTCGGCTCACTGCTAGCTCCGCCTCCCAGGTTCACACCATTCTCCTGCCTCAGCCTGCGGAGCTCCGGAGTAGCTGGAACTACAGGCGCCCACAACCTCTCCCGGCTAATTTTTTTATGTATTTTTAGTAGAGACGGGGTTTCACTGTGTAAGCCAGGAAAAAATTGGGTTTTGTTCCAGCACCAACACCAACTCTAAGCTGTTTCCACCTTCTTAAGCCTGAAGTAGCAAGGGGAATTGGGAGTTTCTGAGACCTGATGAGGGCTGCTTGACAGGTCCTGTGACTTTCAGTAAGGGACTCAGCCAAGTTACTGTGACCTGGATTAGAGAATATATCCCAAACACGGATCACAGGTGAGAACAAGTTCAATAGAGAGAAGATTTTTTATTTATTTATTTTTATTTTTTTAGTAGTGTTGATTTAGTAGAGACGGAGTTTCACCGTGTTAGCCAGGATGGTCTCCATCTCCTGACCTCGTGATCCGCCCGTCTCGGCCTCCCACAGTGCTGGGATTACAGGCTTGAGCCACTGCACCCGGCCAAGGTGGATTTCTTACAACCAACATACGGTTGTATCTTGTTGTTTATTGCACCATGGCAACTTTTATCTTTTAATTGCATTTAGGCTATTGATGTTCAGTGATTATTGATATGGTTGGATTAGTATCTACTATATTTTTGTACTGTTTTTTATTGGTTATCCTTGTTCTTTGTCCCTACTTTTGTCTTTTACTCTTGTTTCATCTAGTGGGGTTTCAATTAAGCATTTTCATGATTTCATATATTTCCTTTGTTAGTGCTTCAGTTATACTTCTTTTTTTAAACTTTTCTTACTGGTTGCCTTAGCGTGTACAATATGTCTTTATAATTAATTCAAGTCCACTTTCCATCATGGCTACCTTATAATAACAAAACAACTTAGTTCCTACAGAGACACACATAAGAATACACCCATAGTTGAATACATTGTTGCTTTTATTATTTGAACAAATGCTTATCAATTAGGTCAATTAACAATAAGAAAAATAAAACTTTTTATTTTACCTTCACCTATTCTTTCTTTGATTTTTGTTTTTTTCTTTATGTAGATCCAAGTTGTTGCTTTACATTATTTTTCTTCTCTCTAAAAACTTATTTCAACATTTCTAGCAAGTCAAGTCTACTGGCAACAAATTTACTCAATTTTTGTTTGAGAAAGTCTGTATTGCTCCTTATTTTTGAAGGAAAATTTCACACTTTAGAGAATTTTAGGATGATGTTTTTATTCTTTCAAAACTTTCAATATTTTACTCCCACTCTCTCATTGCTTGTGTGGTTTCTGAAGATATGTTGAGTGCATTTCTTATCTTTGCTCCTCTATAGATAATGTACTTTTATGCTCTTATTTAAGAATTTTTTCTTTATCTATGTTTTTGTACAGTTTGGAAATAATATACATAGATGTAGGATGGTTTTTTTTTTTCATTTATTTTTATTAGTGTTCTCTGCATTTCCTGGATCTGGTTTGGGTCTAACATTAATTTGGGGAATTTTATCAAACACTTCTTCTGTTTCCTTTCCCCTTTTAGCTCTCTTTGGTGTTCCCATTACACATATGTTATGCCTTTACACCACCAAATATATGTAGTTGCCCCATAGTTCCTTGATTCTGGTTTTTTTTGTGTGTGTGTATGTATAGCATATATATTGTGTGTATATATATCATATATATTGTATATATAGTAGCCATATATAGAGAGAGTAGACAGAAGTTAAGGGGTAGGGTTTTTATGAGTTTCCTTTTTGTTTATTTGTTAATTTATCCAAACAGTAAGTTGTTATCAGCTTAAAATAATAAGATAATATTCGTGAGCCCCATGGTAACTTCAAATTAAAAAACACACAACAGATACACAAAAAAATTAAAACCAAGAAATTAAAACATACCACCAGGCAAAATCAATTTTACTAAAAAGAAAACAGAAAAGAAGGAAGAAAAGACCACAAAATAACCAGAAAACAAACAACAAAATGGTAGGAGTAAGTCCTTAGTTATCAGTAATAATATTGAATGTAAATGGACTAAACTCTCTAATCAAAAGACATAGAGTGACTGAATGTAAAATGAAAAAAATAAAAACAAGATGCAATAAGCTGTTGCATACATGAAAAGAAATATATTTCATCTATAAAGACACAGTTAGACTAAAAATAAAGGGATAAGTAAATATATCCCATGCAAATGGAAACCAAAAAGAGCAGAAGTAGTTATACTAATATCAGACAAAATAGATTTGAAGACAAAACCTATAAGAAGAGACAAATATTGTCACTATATAATGATAAATGGATCAATTCAGCAAGAGGATATAACGATTTAAAATATATACGCACCCAACACTGGAGTATCTGGATATATAAAGCAAATATTACTAGAGCTAAAGAGAGGGATGGACCCCAACACAATAAGAGCTGGACTTCAACAGCTCACTTTCAGCATTGGCCAGGTCTCCCAGAAAAAAAATCAACAAAGAAACATTGGACTTAATCTGCACTGTAGACCAAATGGACCTAATAGATTACTTATATAACATTTCATCTAACGGCTACAGAATACACATTCTTTTCCTCAGCATATGGATCATTCTCATGGATAGATCATATGTTAGGTCACAAAACAAGTCTTAAAACATTTGAAAAAACTGAATTAATATTAAGCATCTTCCATGACCACAATGGAAAATAACTAGAAATCAATAACAAGAGAAGTTTTGTAAACTATACAAATACATGGAAATTAAACAATATACTCCTCAATGACCAGTGGGTCAATAAAGAAATTAAGAGGAAAATTTAAAAATTTCTTTACATAAATGATGGTGGAAACACAATATGCCAAAACCTATGGAATACAGCATAAACAGTACTAAGAGGTAAGTACTTACATCAAAAAAGAACTTTAAATAAACAATCTAATGATACATTCTAAAGATCTAATGATACATTCTAAAGACCTGGAAAAGTAAGAACAAGCCAAACACATAATTCATAGAATAAAATATGTAATAAAGAACAGAGTAGAAATAAATGAATTTGAAATGAAGAAAACAATACAAAAAAAAAATGAAACAGAAAGCAGGTTTTTAGAGAAGTTAAACAAAACTGACAAACTTTTAGCTATACCAAGAAAAAACAGAGAGAATACCCCAAAAAATTAAATCAGAGATGAAAAAGGAGGCATTACAACCAATACCACAGAAATGCAAAGGATTTTTAGTGACTACTATAAGCAACTATATTCCAATACATTGGAAAATCCAGAAGAAATGGACAAATTTCCAGACACATGCAACCTACCAAGACTGAACCATGAAGAAATCTAATACTTGACAGACCAATAACAAGTAATAAGATTGAGGCTGTAACAAATTCTTCCAGCAAAGAAAAACCCGAGACCCAAAGGCTAAATTGCTGAATTCTAGCAAATATTTAAAGGAGAAACAATACCAATCCTACTCAAACTATTATGAAAAATAAATAAAGAGAAAATACTTTCAAACTCATTCTATGAGGGCAGTATTACACTGATACCAAAACCAGACAAAGACATATCCCAAAAAGAAAACTACGGGCCAGTATCTCTGATGAATATTGATACAAAACCCTCAACAAAATACTAGCAAACTGAATTCAACAGTACATTAGAAAGATAATTCATCAGGACCAAGTGAGATTTGGGTCAGAGATGCAAGGATGGTTCAACATATGCAAATCAATCAGTTGATACATTATTTCAATAGAATGAAGGATAAAACCATATGATCATTTCAATTGATGCTGAAAAAAAAGCATTTTATAAAATTCGACATCCCTTCATAACAAAAAAAATCATTAAAAAACTGAGTATAGAAGGAACATACCTTAACACCATAATAAAAGCCATATATGAAAGACCCACAGCTAGTATCATACTGAATGGGGAAAAACTGAAGCCTTTCCTTTTAGATCTGAAACACGATAAGGATGCCCACTGTCATCACTGTTAGTCAACATAGTACTAGAAGTCCTAGCTAGAGCAATCGGACCAGAGAAAGAATTATAAAGGGCACCCAAATTGGAAAGGAAGAAGACAAATTAACATTGTAGATATGATGTTCTATTTGGAAAAAACTAAAGATTCGACTAAAAAACTATTAGAACGGATAAATTCAGTAAGGTTGCAGGATTAAAATCAACATATAAAAATCAGTAGCATTTCAATATGCCAATAGCGAATAATCTGAAAAAGAAATCAATAATCTCATTTATAACAGTTACAAATAAACTTAAATACCTATGAATTAAAAAAAGAAGTGAAAAATCTCTATGATGAAAACTATAAAACACTGATGCAAGAAATAGAAGAGGACACAGAAAAAAACAGAAAGATAATCCACGTTTATGGATTGGAAAAATCAATATTTTAAAAATGGCCATATTACCCAAAGCAATGTACAGATTTAATGCAATTCCTATAAAAAATACCAATGACATCTTCACAGAAATAGAAAAATCAATCTCAAAATTTATACAGAATCACAAAAGACCCAGAGTAGGCAAAGCTATCCTGAGCAAAAACAAAACTGAAAGAATCACATTATTTGACTTCAAATGATACTACAGAGCTATAGTAACCAAAAGCAGGATGGTGCTGGCGTAAAAACAGAAACAGACCAGTGGAACAAAACAGAGAACCCACTTCCTTGAGAGACTGAGGCAGAAGGATCACTTGAGCTCAGGAGTTAAAAACTGCAGTGAGCCACAATTGTGCCACTACACTCCAGCCTGGGTGACAGAGCAAGACCCTGTCTCTAAAAAAAATAAAAAATAAAAAACAGTAAATAAATAAATAATGTTGATATCAACAATTGTAATCACTATCACATACTTTCATAGGCAGACATGCATCCACATAGAAATTAATGCTCGGACTCTTACTGCCAACATCAGAATCTACCTTTGTCTGCAAGACATGAGACAGAATATTATCTGGCCCAGAAGCCTGTATGTTCAGTTGCTCAAGGGTGCTGGCCAGATAGTCTCACGGGAATTCTAAATGGGACTTCTATGCATAGAGGCAGGCACAGGATATAAGAGGAGAAATTGAAGGTGTGTGGTGGCAAGTGGAAGAGAGACAACGTGGTGCAAATGTGTCACTAGCACTCAACACTTCTGAGACACAAATAGAAAGAAATATTGGAACTGAGAGGGAAGAGAAGGTAGAAGATGCTTTTTCAAGACAGGATCACATTTTTTTTATACCAATCTGCACTCTAGGTACCCTAAGATAACTAAATCAGTTGTGAAAAGTTTAAACAGTTCTTCCATGTGTAAAAATGTCTCATACTTTATTCATGTAATTAAAATTAAGTCTTTTCTGAGTCACAACCTATTAGAAGACATGAGAGTCTAGTATCAAGTAATAATTGGGATTTTATTCACAGTCATCTCCATGAGTTTGTGCCAGAACCCTACAATTATATTGTGCCAGAAAGTCAAATAAATGTGGTTCACTTAGGATAATGGCAGAATTTGTCATTTGTACCAATAAGCCCACTGAGAACAATTTAGAAAGCTGATCAAATTATTAAAAATCACCCTGTTCGAGGGTAGCAGAATACTACTAAGGGAAGAATTATGAAGCAACATCAGGGCAAAGAAGAAAATCCAGAGAAGTGATCCCAGCATTTGGGGGTCACTTCTCCCCTAGACACATAATTTGATTCCACTAGAAGCGCAAAAAAGGCAAAGAAGCTGAAAAGAACTTTCAGCAGAAGTTACGCTAAGCAAAAAGTCTGAAATTCAAGAGTCACTAAAGAGAGAAATTATTAAAACCGCAGTTTTAAATTGGGACCCTGATAACCTCTAGCCTAGAAATAAGAGTGAAAGAATAACAAAACGTTTTCTTTTTTACTCTGAAACCCAGCTACAAACAATCTAATCTCTAATTAAATTAAAGAAATCCAGAATGGCTAGTGTCCCTAAACACCTGACAAAAGCAAAATTATATTCTGTCTGGAGGAATAAAATATATTTATTTTCAAGTCTAGTATTTCATACAAAGCAACCAACCATATAAGAGTGTAATAAAAAAGAAAAATAAAAAAATAGAAAAAAATACAAAAGATCCAGATAATATCAAATACCATTTAAAGTAACTACACTTAATATATTTAAGGAAATAAAACCCAGAATTGTAAATTTATGTATAAAATTGGAAAATCCAAAAATAAGAACCAATGGCAATTCTAAACCTTAAAAATAGAAAACTTCCAAACACAAACTTAAAAGTGCAATGGATAAGTTAAACAATATATTAGACATGGTTAAAGCAATACTAAAGAAATTGACTATGTGAAGATAATATATATAATTGGTTGGGGTCTCCATTTTTATTATTACTCCTTTAGCCATTTAAGCAACAGTGCTGTCTGTTAATGGTCCTGACCCTCAGTTGAACAGCGCTGTTCTTGGTATTACCCTCAGTGCTTTTGTAATTTTGCAACAGCTCTCATCAACATTCTGCAACCATGTCCTCACCTCAACCTCTCCCTCTCCAAGCAACAATCCCTAGAAATTGATACTCCTTCCTCAATACCCCAACTGCAGTCTCTATACACCTCCAGACTGTTTTAGTCATTTAGTTACCTAGTTACTAGGTTCTGGCCATAACTTAAAAAAGAAAAATCAAGGGTGGAAGCAAATAGTTTTCAAGGTGACATGAAACTTCCTTTTGACCCTAACAATCAACAACATCAGCACAAACAAATATATAGAGGATTCGCTCTGTTCCAGAAAGTGTCAGAGATGATTGGGGATGGATGCTTCAGGAAAAACAAGAAAAACCTAAAAGTTAAAACTTCCTATTCTCCAGATGCTTATATTCTACTAGAGTAAAATACAAAATAAACAATAGATAGGATAAATAAAACATTATGTATATTATACAATGTAACATACATAAATAGAAATGTTATTTTTATTATTTATGGTGCAATTGAGCTGAGGTAAAAATAAACGTTTTTATTATTTCAATTCTTGAAATTTGTTCACACTAACATTATGGCACAGCACATGGTAAAGTTTTAAAAATGTTCTTTGTACAACTAGAAAGAATTACTGTTTCATGAGGTGTTCTATACATTTCCATAAGGCAAGTTTTGCTAATAATAATGTTTAAATTTTTGTGACTTTGCTAACTTTTTGTCTGCTCAATCAATTACTGACAAAGGTATGCATTTGACCTATTATGATTGTGTATGTGTCTGTTATTTTTTGTACTTTTCTTAAATTTTGCTTTATACTTATTAATGCTATATAAGTTAGGTACATGAAAAATTGGAGTTATTCTATCTTATTGTTATCTTTATTTTACAGAACAATTAAAATCGGCATACAAGGGACATACCTCAATGTAATAAAAGCCATCTATGACAAACCCACAGCCAACATAATACTGACTGAGGAAAAGTTGAAAGCATTCCCTCTGAGAACTGGAACAAGACAAGGATGCCCACTCTCACCACTCCTCTTCAACGTAGTAGTGGAAGTCCTAGCCAGAGCAATCAGACAAGGGAAAGAAATAAAGGGCACCATCAGTAAAGAGGAAGTCAAACTGTCACTGTTTGCTGATGATCTGACCATTTACCTTGAAAACCCAAAAGATTCCTCCAGAAAGCTCCTAGAACTGATAAAAGCATTCAGCAAAGTTTACAGATAGAAGATTAATGTACACAAATCTGTAGCTCTTCTATATACCAACAGTGATCAAGTGGAGGATAAAATCAAGAACTCTACCCCCTTTAGAATAGCTGTGAAAAAAATTAATAATACTTAGGAATATACCTAACCAAGAAGGCGCAAGACCTCTACAAGGAAAAGTACAAAACACTGGTGAAAGAAATTATAGACAACACAAACAAATGTAAACACATCCCATGCTCACGGATGGATAGAATCAATATTGTGATAATAACCATACTGCCAAAAGCAATCTACACACCCAGTGCAATCCCTATCAAAACACCACCATCAATCTTCACAGAATTAGAAAAGAAATCCAAAATTCATATGATACCATTAAAGAGCCCACATAGCCAAAGCAAGACTAAGCAAAAGGAATAAACCTGAAGGCATCCCACAACCTGATTTTAAACTATACTGTAAGGCTATAGTCACCAAAACAGCATAGTGCTGGTGTAAAAGTAGGCACACAGACCAACGGAACAGAATAGAGAACCCTGAAATAAACCCAAATGCTTACGCCAACTGATCTTCGACAAAGCAAACAAAAACATAAAGTGGGGAAAGGACACCATTTTCAACAAATGGAGCTGGGATAATTGGCTAGCCACGTGTAAGAGAACGAAACTGGATCCTCATCTCTCACCATATACAAAAATCAACTCAAGATGGATTAAGGACTTAAACCTAAGACTTGAAACTATAAAAAATATAGAGGATAACATTGGAAAAACACTTCTATATATTGACCTAGGCAAGGATTTCATGACCAAGAACCAGAAAGTAAATGCAGTAAAAACAAAGATAAATACTTGGGACTTAATTAAACTAAAGAGCTTTTGCACAGCCAAAGGAACAGTCAGCAGAGTACATAGACAACCCTCAGAGTGGGAGAAAGTTTTCACAATGTATACTTCTGACAAAAGACTGATATCCAGAATCTACAATGAACTCAAACAAATCAGTAAGAAAAAAACAAATAATTCCTTCAAAAAGTGGGCTAAGGACATGAATAGACAATTTTCAAAATAAGATACACAATGGCCAACAAACATATGAAAAAATGCTCAACATCACTAGTGATTAGGGAAATGCAAATCAAAACCACAATGCAATACCACCTTACTCCTACAAGAATGGCCATAATCAAAAAATCAAAAAATTGTAGATGTTGGCATGGATGTGGTGATCAGGGAACACATCTACTCTGCTGCTGGGAATGTAAACTAGCACAGCCACTATGGAAAACAGTGTGAAGATTCCTTAAAGAACCAAAAGAGGAACTACCATTTGATCCAGCAATCCCACTACTGGGTATCTACCCAGAGGAAAAGAAGTTATCATACAAAAAAGATATTTCCACACTCATGTTGATAGCAACACAATTAGCAATTGAAAAATTGTGGAACCAACCCAAATGCCTATCAATCAACTAGTGGGTAAAGAAACTGTGGCAACTGTGGCGCATATATATATATATATATATATATATGCGCATATATATGATGGAATACTACTCAGCCATAAAAAGGGATGAATTAACTGCATTTGCAGCAACCTGGATGAGATTGGAGACTACTATTCTAAGTTAAGTAACTCAAGAATGGAAAACCAAACATCATACGTTCTCACTGATATGTGGGAGCTAAGCTATGAGGACATAAAGGCTTAAGAATGATACAAAGGACTTTGGAGACTTAGGGGGAAGGGTGGGAGGGAGGTGAGAGATAAAAGACTACAAATAGGGGGCAGTGTATACTGCTTGGGAGATGAGTGCACCAAAAAACTAATAAATCACCACTGAAGAATTTGCTCATGTAACCAAACACCACCTGTACCCCAATAACCTATGGAAAAATAAAATTTAAAAAAATTAAAAATATATATTATTTTATTATTTATCTATGGTTTTGTTTTTGGCCTTAAAAACTTCTTTATTTGCTATTAATAGAGCAACTCAAACATTCTTTGGTTGATGTTTGCATTAAATAGTTGCTCTGGTACATTTCTTAACTCAGAGTCTCTCATAAGGCCACAAGGTTTTACTAAGGATTAAGCTTCCAAGAGTCCTCCTGTGGCTCCACTGACTGCTGACCAAAGATATTAGGTCTTTGTCATATGGGCTTCTCCATCAGGACAGTTGGCAGTATGGCAGCTATAATCTCCTCTCTTTCTCTCTTTCTTCGTTGCTGTAAAGGAAGTCAGCTGCCATGCTGTGAGCTTCCATTGAAGACTGAAGACTTCCTTCTAAATGCCACACAATTGGGCATGGAAGTCAAGCCATACAATGATTGTCACTCTGGCTAGCACCTTGATTGCAGTCTTCTGAGAGGCCCTGATCCAAAGTCACCGTGCAAAACCAATGCCCAGAATTACTGACATATTTATTTCAAGCTACTAAATTATGGGGGTAATTTATAATATGCAGAAATAGATTAACTAATACATAGATCAAATGAAAAGATTTTCCAATATGTAGAAATTACATAAATTATTTTCTTACAGGACAATCTTATTCTAATCAATAACATTTGCTTTTAAGGCAGATAATCCTCCAAGTTTTCTAATGATATCTGAAACTATTAATTGATTCTGTGAATCATGAACTCTGAAAGGGAATTGGAAGTAGCTAAAAATCTATCATTTGCGTTGACCAGTGCAAAGCACAGTGGAATGAGAATGCTTGCCCTAATACCAAAGAAAAAGAAGTGATTGGAAAGCTGAAGAATCAGTGGCTTCAGTGACATAGAACCCAGTGATTTGATTTTTGATGGGTATCAGGTGACTTTGAGGTGTTCAAGAAACCACATTTTAAGAACAATGTCCAAAGAGGGGAAAAAAAGAGCAACCAAGGGAAAAAAAATCCATTAATTTCACAGAAGAAAAGAAAGAAAAATAAAATACACAATATGGATGATGGAGTAAAGCAGTTACATTTCTTTATGGATCACAAAGTTTGTGTATATATAATCTCATTTTGAGATATGTAACTAATGTTGTCTTTCAGAAGTGAATCAAAATATTTCAAAATGCTGTCTTATGAAACTACAATATCCTCATGGATCAGAGAAGTTTTTCTGTAAAAGTCAGACAGTAAATATTTTAGGTTTTGAGGTGTCTTTTGCAACTACTCAACTTTCCTACTGTAGCACAGGAGTAGCTGTGGTACTGTGCAAATAAATTGATTGTGTTCCAATAAAGCTTCATTACAAAAACAAGCCATGGGCCATATTTGGCCCATACACTATTGTTCGCCAATTCCTAATATAGTTGACTAGCAAGTATTGTGAGCTATTTGAGGAAGACATGAAAGTTCATTGGGTTGCTAAAAATTATGTAGAAATTCAAAGGAAAATTAAAATTTAGGCTAAATTATAATACATTGTTTTAACAATTGTAAAATATAAGAGAAATTTACAAATAAAAATCCCAAATAAGAGTCTTCTTGGCAGGTAGATTCTAACAAGCAAAGAATAGTTAAAAAGTAATAAGCTACTTTAAGTCCTTAAAAGAAAAGATGTTTGTTCTGAATAGCTTTATAGTAGTTATTAAGATTATAACATGTGCTGAGCAAATCACAATAGAGGGAAAAATAATATTTTTAACTTGCATGTAGAATATATTAGTAGAAAATCTTACATCTGGGGAATGGAAAATGACTCATTAAAATGAAGAGAGGACACCTACATCCTTTTCATTGACTCTAAAAATATGGTTTACTTCTTTGGTAAAGGTTTCTGATTGCAGATTCAAAATATATCATCAGTGACCAAATGTCAAGGGTTAAGAGATGTTCAATGAAATGTGGTTAGTGAAATGTCATGTGGCAGAATTCTGATGGTGAAATGCTATAAAATGAGGGGTCATGACAACCTGTGAAAGAAAATGTCAGTGATGGAATAGAACAGTAAATAACCCTATCCTGCTTGTTATCTAAATGGACACTTGGTAGTTCATTTCATTTTCACTTGATCACTTTAATTCCTCCCTCTTTATGCACATGAGTGCCCCTTGGCTCACTCTTTCTTTTTCCCACATATATTTTAAGTGATAAATTTTTAATACTTTTAAAAGATGAATAAAAATGTTAGAAATCCTAGCTATTTTTTCTCACAACAAACTCTGCTAAACAAAAGATAGTAAGGATAAGATCTCATAATATGATAGAAGGTTGTCCTTGAGCCAATTAGATTCTGGAAAATTACTCATAGTTGTTCAACCTTATAGTCTTATTAAGAGAAAGAAAATCTGAGCTCTGACTTTCTGCTTTCTGTAATGTTTTCATGTGCTCTAACACACTTTATCTGATTTGTGATATTTATGATGTCTCCCCACATATTTGTGAGTACTACTGCTCATACATTTTGTGGTCAAAACATGTTCAATGTGCCAGAAGTCAGGGAAGTTTGGAAGTAGAAATTGCTTTGGAAGGTATGATAGGCTATTACTTTGGTCACAAGCCATATGAACCAGCCTCACAGTTTCCTCATCCTTGTATAATCTCCCCTCTTTACATATGGGCTGGTCCTGAAAACTGCTTTAAGGAATGCAATGCAGCAGAAGTGATAATGTGCCAGTCCTGAGCTGAAGCTTTAGGAAAACCTGGAAGCTTTTGCTTTTGCACTTTCTACTTTTGCATTTGGGGAAAGCCAGCAGCCATTTAAGAAGTCCAATTACCTTGAGAACACTATGCAGTGAGGGAGGTCAAGTTGACCACGTGAAGAGTCCACATGGTAAATAAATGAGGCACCTTTTCCTCATTCCTCTTAGTTGAAATAGTTAGGGTGGCTCAATGTAAATTAAAACAGAAGTCTTCAGGACTTATTTACATTTATTATCCCCACTTCTCCATTTAATAGTAAAATTTGGCCTCTTCTTATACTTAGCATTAATGAATAATATCAAACTGTGCACTAACCCAACCTTAATATGTTGGTCCCATCCATTAAGGCCCCCACACCAAATATTACTGAAATTACTGAATGTACAGACAGTAATCTGTAAATATTTTGTTACTGTAGATTACAACAAAAGACTCGAAATTGTTCAAAATGTAATACAACAGACATTCCTATTGTTGCCCCCAGAAACTCCTTTATTGTAGAGACTTTGGCAACTTCCTCATATCTTTTGGAGTTTCTGGATTATCTACCATGGTTATAAGTTGTCCATAGGCTTCACATGTAAGGAACTGCTCTTCTTAGCTTACACTATATGTCATTAGAGTGGCAGCTTATGGGCACATGACCTGCCATATCCAGCTGTCACGGAAGCAGCAGCCTTCAAGTTCAATAAAACCACTAGGTCCTATTTGTTACAGGATAAAACCAAGCCTGGGACCTCTGGCATATCCCAGCTGTAGGAGGGTTGCTCTCCTCAGTTCTTAGTCCCTTGCTATATGCCTGAATGTTTGAAGGCACCCTGAAATAGCAAGAGGAGAAGCCCCAGACCTATGACCCCAGTGGAACTGACATAGCCATCCCCCAGCCATTTCGCTTGCACCAGTTGATGCCATGTGATGCAGAAATAAGCTAGACTATCCCCACCATCCTCTATCTAAATTCCTGCCCCACAGAATTGTGAGCAAGCAAAACAGCAATTGCTTTAACGCCTGTATTTTGGGATAAATAGGTAGAAAAATAGATAATTGATATGGAAGAAAATGCTCAACCACAGGAAAAGCCAGGAAAAGATAAAGCCCTTGATAACTTAATAATGTTCTTGAAGGAAATCAAGGAACTGTCATTGTGTACATCCAAACACACTCCACTATAGTTGCCCTCAGACTATTCATGTACCATTATACCAAATAGCTTCCTAATAAAAGTGGTAAGATAATATGGCCTTATCAAACAATGCAGGGAAATATAATTTTTAGTTTGTGGGACATAGGTCCTGTCTAAGAGACAGGGAATAGAAACATTTCTTCTCCAGGTTACTTTTAATAGAAAAGTCAAGAAACAGAGCAGAATTTGCTAAGGTTTACATATCTATATTTTGCAATTGGTAAAGAAAAAATTGACATAGGGAAGGTACTATGATCATCTTTCAAAACAAAATGGATATTCTTCAAAATTTGGTCTGTATGTTAAAACTGATGACACTGCAGAATTTTTGGTGAAGTCAGAGCAGGCTTTCCAAGTTGGTCCAAAAATGTCTTTAAAAATCATGAAAATGAGACATGTTTGTGAGTTGTACAGTGCTTAGGGGATGGGGTTGGCATAAGGGTTTCCTTGCAGGGAGTTCACCTGGTCTGAATTTGGAAGGAGCATGCAGGATTTCTTATGAGCTTGCCTGGAAGTGAAGCAAAGGGCAAGCGGAAGTGGTGAGGTTTAAAATCTATCAGTGTCAAACATCAAAAAAGGAGTCAGATTCTTTATTACAACCCACCCTTAATGTTTGCCCAATAACTGAAATGTACCATGTTCATTTAATTGAATTTGATTTATTTAAGTTAGTCATTTGCATTAGTTAGGGTTCGCCAGAAAAACAGAACAAGTAAGATATACATAAAATTGGCTCATGCAACTGTGGAGGCTGACAAGTCCCAGGATCTGTAGTCAGCAAGCTAGAGATCCAGTGGTATCATTCCAGTCTGAATGCACAGGCCTGAGAACCAAGAAACTATATGGTATAAGTTCCAAATGCAGAAGAGGACCAATGCCCCAGACAGTCAGACAGAGAGAAGAATGAATTCTTCCTTATTCAGCCTTTCTACTCTATTCAGGACTTCAAAGGGTTGAATGAGACCACCTTCGTAGACACACTCAGAATATTTAAGCAACCATCTGGACACATTGTGGCCCCATGGTGTTGACACATAGAAGTCACCATTACACCATTATAGCCCTCTATGAAGTCTGTAGCCTGAGGCTGATAATAAGGAAAGTAAAATGTCCCTTGAATGCCTTATCCAAAAGCCCAATATTATACATTCTGAGAAGCAAAATGAGTGCCTTTGTCACTCAATGTCTGAAACTCTGAAGAGGATAAAGAGTGTCTTGGTGAGGCTTTGGATTGTGGCTTTAGGATGTACAGAGATATATGTGACATTGATCTGTTTTGGTATCTGTAAGGCAAGATATTACCAGAGTTCTTTATCGTAAAGGAGGCAACCATGGATAAAGAATTGTTATTGTTGCCATCAGGTGGATCTGGTAGCCAGACTATTTGCAATGGGCCACAAAACCATACAATTGTACGGATAAAGCTTATTGTTGGCCAGGATATCCAGTACTAAGATGATGGCTAAAGTTTGACCACTTATGTTGACCCCTCTGTCTTGCCTTTTTTGAAGATATCCTGGTTAAGGAAGAGAAAGCAGCAGCTCTCCAGTGAATTCCATCATTAGTGATGGTGATAATGCCATCTATAAACTTTACAAATTTTCTTTGCTGTTCATTCAGTTGATACCAAGGGGCTTACTCAAGTAATTAGGGGTTCTTGGGGGAAGGGTTACCTGTTCAAACACTCTGGCATACAGCAAGGGACTAAGAACTGAGGAGAGCAACCCCTCCTACAGCTGGGATATGCCAGAGGTCCCAGACTTGGTTCTATCCTGTAACAACAAGGATCTAGTAGTCTTATTGAACTTGAGGGTTGTTGCTTCCATGACGGCTGGATATGGAAGGTCATGTGCCCAGTGTGTGGACAAAAGCTGCCACTCTAATGACATATAGCATAAGCTAAGGAGAGCAGTTTCTTATATCTTAATCCTATGGACAATTTATAGCCATGGTAGATGATCCAGAAACTCTAAAAGATATGAGAAGAAATTGCCAGAGCCTCTACAACAAAGGAGTCTTTGGGGGCAATAATAGGAATGACTGTTGTGTTACAATTTGAACAGTTTCCAGAGTCTTTTATTGTAGTTTACAGTAACAAAATATTTACAAGTGACTGTTGGTAGAGTCAGTAATTTCAGTAATATTGGGTATGGGGGCCTTAATGGATAGGACCAAGGTATTAGGGTTGGGTTAGTGAACTGTTTGATACTATTCATTTATGCTAAGTATAAGAGGGCAAATTTTTGGGAGAACGAGGCAGGCAGATCACTTGAGGTCAGAAGTTCAAGACCAGCCTGGCCGACATGGGGAAACCCTGTCTCTACTAAAAAATACAAAAATTAGCCAGGTGTGGTGGCATGGGCCTGTAATCCCAGCTGCTGAAGAGGCTGAGGGGCAGGAGAATTGCTTGAACCTGGGAGGCGGAGGTTTCAGTGAGCTGAGATCGTGCAGCTCCACTCCGCCCTGGGCAACAAAGTGAGACTCTGTTTCAAAATAATAAATAAATAAATAAATAAGAGACCAACTTTTACTATTAAATGGAGAAGTGGGGATACTAAATGTAAATAGGTCTTTTTGTAAATAGGTCTTGTATAATGATAGGTGCTAAAGGCTTCTGTTTTAATTTACATTAAGTCACACTATTTCAACTAAGAGGAATGGGGTGAGGGGGATGTCTACATAGTCCTATTTCTCAAGTAAATTTGTAATGACAAAGACTTAAATTTAATTTACTCCACGTTAGACCAGGGTGTTTCTGCTTACCATGCAATATTTTGGGGCCGTGGGAGCTCTGAATATGAAGAATTTAGGTAATGTAATAGTACCAAAGGTTGAAGTGAGGCTCGTGCCCTCTATTCTATGTTTAGTAACTCCCCTGAGATTATGGGGGGGTACATTGTTTAAATTTAGTTGTATTTGCCAAGGATAACTGTAATTCAAGCCCCAGTATTGATTATGGCCATGAAGGTTTGTCAACTGGTGTACCTCAGCTTCTTAAAGTTAATTTAAAATCCTACGTTATAGTGGCATAGAAGCAAGTCAGTATCTCTTTATCTTTGTTGTTTAAATTCTTTTAGTATATTCTGGATTCTTCCAGAAATCTCCAAATCAGTATTGTCTGGGTTAGGAGCCTCCTAAAAAACAATGATTGAATTAACTCTTGGTTGTGCCACAGGAATGCCATGGGTGTTTTTCTCTATACGCCTAAAGGTCAGAATCTTTTTGGCAACAGAGATGTAAAAGAATAGCAGCAGCACCAGCAAAAGCATTTTGTAGAGTCCTAATGAGTCATCTGCCTTTTGGGGTGTGGATATTAATAATTCAAACTTTCAAATAACTTCTATTCAAATAGAGGCCATTTCTCCTCCATGTGAGTGAGCACTCAGTAAAGCCACATATCTCACAAGGTATAGTCTTTCTACTGAGCTAGCCTTAGAGTAAGGACTATACTTGTTTGAAACACACCAGGTCACAATTAGCCACAGGATAAGAATTGTTCCCTTCACTTAGTATCAGTCACATCCTATGCTAGAATTGAAACACATGATTTCATCTAAAATACACAGATAGGTCTGGGCCAAAGCACGTGACTCAGGGCCACCCTAATGAGGTCCCAAAACCTATATACTCCATTCTTAAAAACTCAATTAGTTATAAAAACTTCGGATATATATTGGTTAAACTTCTAACAGAGGCTCAGTAGAACTCAGCAAATGCAGCACAAAGCTGCACATCTCAAAGCACAGGCTACCCAGCAGGAGGAGCTCAAAATGCATGCTTGCCATTAGGCAGCCAAAGAAAGAGAAGAAAGACTTCCAGCAATGGTGGTCATTGTCTACACATACCACTCTCAAAGCAAATTGTGGGCATCCTATGGAAACAGGGGCCATGCCACAGGGACAGAATAGATCTTTACCAAAATTTGGTTTGAATGTCAGGTATGAAGACCCTAGACACACACCAAAAGGGTATAACAAAAATTTATTACTTAATATGGTAAGGCTTTCTGGGGAGAGGAAAGAAATCTCCCCCAAGCAGGTCCAAAAATCAATTGAGAGAACAGAAAAAGAGGGCTGGCTTTCAGTTTTTATGGTGATTAAGGAGTGATCGGAAGGGGCTTGTATGGTCTGAATTTTCTTCCAAAGGAGGGAAGACCTGGGATTTTTTTTTTTTTTATCAGCTTGCCCAGATGTGGGGTAAAAAGGGAAAAGGCTTAAATGTTATGTAAACATTAAAAAATTGAGTCAAACTCCTTATTATAGAAGGATTTCTGGACAGAGCTATTCATAGGGGTGTGAATTTCCAAGAGAAAGTACAGACTATATGAGTTTAGGGGAGTTGAGAGGATGGCCTACTGTGGAAGATGCTATGATGAGTCACTTCAGAGGACAGCTGGGACAGTTTTATAAATATGAAAACTTCCAAAAGGAAAGAAAAGGACAAAAGCTAGGAAAAGAGCTTCAAAATGCAACTTTTCCTGAAAAGTAAGGCTTTTATTTCTCTAATCTTGTGGAAATTTAAGAAACCTAATTTAAAAGACAAGAACTTGCATAATCAACATTGGCATCGTATACCATATGGATTAGTGTGCCTGTCTGACACATGGTACCTAGGACAACGGCTGGCACAGAGTGAGTACTGTGCAAATATAGCTAAATTAATTATATGAATTTTATGGAACTTTAGACTTTAAAGAGTACTTTCTGGTAATTTATCTCATTTGATATTTAAATGTATTCTCTGAGAAAAGCGCTATTGTCTCCATCTTACAATAAGGGAACTGAGGTTCAGAAAAATAATGTCTTTGCTCAAATTCAGGCCATGAAAGAACAAAGGTTCAAGTCCAGTTATTTCAAAAGTGTTATCTGTTCCTTACCAAATTACACTGCTTCTGCCAGGAATATAGATAGTACATCTCTATTTGGAAATAAATAAAATAATCTCTTAAGGTAGCTTCCAGTTCTTTTATTTTTCTCATTTTCAAAATTTTGCTTCATAGTTTAAAGGCTGCTTCGGTGAATGGTAGAAAAATTTTTTTAGACATATCTAATTTTAATATTACTTACTCTCCAGTGATTCACAAACACTAGTTCAAACACTCTAGGCCTGGAGTAATACTAATATCTTCCAGTAACACTTATTGAAAGTACAGATTCAGGTCTTCAAAAGGATTCTTTTATTATACTTTACACCCCCAGGTAAAATATTCTGAAATTTTTTGGAGATTCAAAGGAAAATAAACTATTTTCAAAGTGCTAATTTATTTCCTTATAAGTCAATGCAAAATTACATCAATGAGATGAGTTTTAATGGACTATAACTAGAAGTGGAATTTATTTAAAAGTCCTTATTACTCTGATTGCTCAATCTGTAGTCAACTTTCAAGTTCAGAAGCTTAGTGAGATGTGTCCTTTAAATGGTTGGGTCATATGAAAACCCTCACAGCATGGCAAATGATTTTTTCAAGGAACCAAGTTTGTCATCAATAGTAAAATGCTGAATTATATTTTGTTATCAATTTTTTCCTCTCAAGGAAATGACTTTCAAAACAACGTAGCATAAATTTCCATCTACACTTTGATTTCTGAATCATCTAACAATTGAATCCCTGCTATTGTTATTTCATCTATTAATGTCCTAGATATCTCAGATAACATTCTCAGGTGTCTTGAGAGCATTCCTCTCTTGGATGGTGTATTAGTCCGTTCTCACCCTACTATAAAGAAGTACCTGAGACTGGGTAATTTATAAAGGAAAGAGGTTTAATTGGCTCACAGTTCCACATTGCTAGGGAGGCCTCAGGAAACTTACAACCATTGTGGAAGGGGAAGTAGGCATGGACCATCTTCACATGGTGGCACACGGTGGCAGGAGAGAGAAGAGTGAATGAGCAAAGAGGGAAGAACCCCTTGTAAAACCATCAGATCTCGTGAGGGCTCACTCACTCTCATGAGAACAGCTTGGGGAAAACTGCCCCCATGATTCAATTACGTCCACCTGATCTCTCCCTTGACATGTGGGGATTACAATTCAACATGAGATTTTGGGTGGGGACACAGAAAAACCACATCGGATGGATAGCATTGTCATTGAACTAATTTGCCCCTCTTGGCACCTTTATTTTCTTAGACTCTTAATAGATTGGTACATCAGTCCATAGAACCTTAAGTGCAGAGCTATCTGATTCCTGAGGTAAAAACTGCTTAGATTCTCACCCTGAGACGCTTCAAGAAGTCTGGGTGGTAGCCTTCCAAATATGCATTTAACTTCAAAGAATATGATTTAGCTATTACAAAGGCACTGCTTTTTGTAGTTAATTGTGTGCCTAATAATTCCTGGAAGGTACATTTCTGAGATCTAAAGAGATGTGATGATGTCACGATTTGTGGACCCTGCCATTATTATATGATAACAAAAACAAAGCGAATCCTCTCCTTTACTTGTTTCTGTGTGTGTGTGCGCATGTGTGTGTGTGTGTATCGGGGGAGGTGGCCATAATTTTCATAGCACATAGCACTTATCATATTTTATTGTGGTTCTTATTCCTCTCCCAGGATAACTTAAAAGGCCTTGACTTACAGATGATCCAGTGATGAGACAGTGGGGAGTAGATCAGCATAGGTCTCTAACTGGAGGGAAAAGAGCCCCTTGCTCACCCGTGTAAAATATGTAACATGAACAAGTAATAAACTTTTGCTGAATTTATCTAATATTTTGGAGCAGTTTTGTTACTGCAGCATGATCTAGTCTACCCTATTAACATGACATGTTATAATAACGAAGACAATTAATCAATTAATTTATCTGACATATAATGAGTATCCACTAGTGCCAAGTATTGCTGCAAGACACGGATTACTGTGGTACATAATAAGCACGTAGTCTATGTCCTCAGTCAGCTTATGGTCTAATGAAGAAAATGGGCAAATAAACATCCAATGAGTGTTTAGCAAGCACCCAGCATGTGCTACAACTGTACCAGGAATTTGGCAGAAAAATATGATACAGAATTTTTAATATAATTCTGGATACATGCATGATAATAGATTATTATAATATATCAAATATTGTAAGAAAATGTTTACGAAATATTTGAGGGGTAATGATAAGGAAGCAGCTAATTGTCTTGAGATGTCATGGAAGGCTTCTCAGAGGAAGTAACATTTGGTCAGGAAAAGTGAGTGAAACTTCACATGCTGAAAAGGTTGCTGTGGTAGCTATTAGCACTTCATCAAAAATATTGGCTTTCTTCTTTCCATAATAGGATTGCACTTCTCCCCTTTTTCAATTTTCAAATAACCATCTGCTTTTCTTTGGCCAATAAAATATGAGTAGGATGGATGACTATGTCTGTTACGTAAAAAAATTAACAGCCAGTACACAATTTGCCATAATCCTTTCTCACTTCTGCAGTGATCATGGAAGCACATGTTGAAATAAAGTTTCTCCCAGCCTTTATACCAGAGTGACTACAATGAGATAAGCCTCCCCAGCCCATGTTGCATGCATGAAAATGAATTCCTATTTTTTAAGACACTGATGTGTGCAAGGTTATTTGTTATTACAAAATAATCTAACTAATTCTGACTGACACAGCATATTCCGGGCTGAGAAAATAGCTTGTGCAGAAAGACCTGGAGCTGTGAAAGATCATTGTGCATTCCTAAAAGAGTAAATTCAGTGCAGTTTATGTTCAAGGTATGTGGGTCGCAAAAGGATGACAAAAAGATGAGGTTGGACGGGACAAGGTGTGAAAGGTCTTTTGTTAAAACTTTTCTATTTTATTCTCTAAGCAAGAAAAATGATTCTCGAACAGTAATGGTCAAAGGATAAGCAAATGTCTACTTTCATTTATGCACACATGATCCTGTGCTAACGAGATTCCTTTTTTAAAAAGTCTCTCATACATTTTAAATTATCAGTGGTTCTGTTGAGACAATTATTAGACATGTTGACAAAGCCACATTGATAACTTTTTGTTTTACATCATCCAAAAAAGTATGTTGTCAAAGCCTTGAAACTATAGTCTGTCATTACCACTATGCCTTGTTTGGAGAATGTTAATATCTACTAAAAAGTAAGACTGAAAACATTTTCTTTTTTAAGATTTGCTTGAGAGATGGAGTAACATGTCGATTGTCTGTGGCAGTGGGGAAATGAAACTGTCACATCAATTACAAAATCTGCTAAGTTGCCAGCAGGAAAAGCATTGATTCTTGGTGAGTTCAGATCTGTAATTTCAGATACCTTTGTCATCTTACTGAATGGAAGACTTTGAAAAGAAAATCACTTCTTCTGTTCACAACAATACTCATCACTGGAGTTTTGGAAGGACAAGATAAGATGGAAATTTATTTTTGAAATGCTCTCAGTTGTTGCTAATTTTTATTTCTAATTTAATTTTCATTTTTCCATTTTTTCAGATATCGATTCATCAGCTCACTAAGATTCTTAGCAGGACTCAAGATGACCACACAGCCCCCTCCAAGTTCCTTTCAATATGCAGCTTATTAATAGTGATTCAGTATTGTGTACATCAGTATCTCATAAGCATTCATAAATAAGCATTTATTTCTATTAACAGTTTAAATTCTGGACATATTTTCTTTCTGTCCTACTGCTGCCACCTCAAAGACAATCTGGTTTCTTCATGAAGTAGAAGTCAAGATATTTAGAAACCTTGGAAAGTCTTTTTTCTCCATGGACCAAACCAAAGTGTCCCCAAAGTTAATCAAAGGGGATGCTTTTAAGTATCATGAAGGATGGCTAGTGGGGAAGACAGAAGGAAGAAAGGGATCATTAACTGGCAGATAAGGACTGACAGCTCTTGTTTATCAAATTTCTTTATCTGCTCTACCAGCTATATTCATCTGCCCCAAGAACTCTTCCTCCTACTGCTCATTACAAGGTTTCAAGAGTCCTGATGACAATCTGAAATGTTCAGGAGTTGCAGATTTGTTGTTCAGGGATTGTGACAGAAAATAGTTATGTGCTCACAGTTCCTTTTTCCTTTTCCTGAACACAGAGGAAGACTATTTCTGAGTTTCCCTCAAAATTAACTTATAGCCGTGTGAGAAGATTCTGGCTAGTGGACTGTAGGAAGAAGTAATATGTTCACCTTTGAAGTCTGCCATTAAAATCTCCCAAAAAGCCTACACTCTTTTCCATCTGTGATTACCATGGAAGCCATGTTTTCACGATGGTGCTGTTATGAGACAGAAGCAGCCTAGTTTCACCAGACATTTTAACTATTCAACAGAAATGAGGAAAAAGCACAAATTGTTATCATGCAAGGCCACTGAAATTTAGGAGTTGTTTTTCACAGCAGGAGGCATTTCTTATTCTGAGTAATAAAGAATACTTTTGGAAATTAGAAAATATAAGCTAGTATGATCAAAGTATGCAATAATATGGAAAAAGCAATAGAAAGCCCTACAACTAGGGTACTATCAAATTTCTGGGCCCCAAAATTACAATTTAAAAATAATCAACACTTACATCTTATGACTTCAACAAACTATAACACTTACACTGTTAAACTAATATTTAAGATTACTTTCCCCAAGGCTGTGGTCACCTTACTATATATATTTGCTTAGAAACAACGATAAAGTTGTAACATATCTATTATAAAACATTCATATTATATACAAATCCAAATATAATAAGTTATATCAAGCAAAATAGTAAGTAATGACTTTGAAAGAAATTACTTAAAAGACCTTGCCTTTTTCTGGTTTATACTAAATAACTATTTTGCAGAGTTCATTTATTTAAGCAATGAGATGAAGAAATCAGTTTAATCAAGTGATGATTTTTGCATCACTCAATGTAGAGTCATTGAAGTGGAAATGGCCTGTAGTATTTCCACATCTTAGTTACAAGAGAGACTTTCATGCATTTCCTGACATCTCACGTATTTCCTTCCTAAAAAAAATCTGTCTTTCAGCTTTTTGTATATAATTTAGGTGTTTAAGAGCTTGACAATTGAATCGAGTAGCAGGTTAGTATGACACATTCATAATTTTGCCCTAGTGTTATTGGTTTATGTGTATAGTCTTCTAATGAAGAGGAAAAACAACCTCCCCATAATGTGATATTGGTTCGATAAGAAATCCCATGAAGCTGAATAAACATCATTTTTTTTTACCTTTTTGCTTCTGTAAACTGTAATTTTAGTTTTTACAATTTCCTTATTAAAAGTCAAATTTCAACACAGAAAAAAATGGCTTGTAATTCATTGTTCAAACTGTAATGTTTTTAGGATTTCATTTCACAACCTATTTCATGTCTGGGCCACATGAAGGACAGATTTTTAAAGCCACTGATTATTTCTTTAACTTTAAAATCTTAAATGTGTCTATGTACTGGCAAATTGAGTCACTCTCATAAAATGGGAATGAAATTTTAAAAATTAAGGTACTGTGCTAAGAAAGCTTATCTACCGTACCTCATGCATCTTTTAGTCGGTGTGCTTACAAATATGTCATGTTATAGAAATAGCTCAATCTAGAAAATTGGAATCTTGATCCTTCTGGCTCTCCACTAACTTTGTGTGACGTTTAAAAGGTCTTTTATAATAGTTACTAGCATTGGGATGGTATTTCAAAGACCTCAAAATAATTTTTTAATTTATCTCATCTCATTCTCTATATAAACTTTTTAGTCACAATTTTAGCCTCTTGCAGATTCATCTGAACCATGTGATTTTAAAGCAGAGCAGATATTATTCCAGTTCAAGTAAAATGTGTCACCGTGAAATTATGTAACATATCATGCTCCTGAGCAAGATCTGTCTATAAGCAGGGAAAATGATATCTATACAACAGTAATATATAAACTAGTAATAAAGTCAAAGAATTCTATTTTCTTTCTTTAAAATTTGTTACATTCAATTTTTATATTAAATAGGAGAACAATGGCTAATTTCATAATTTGTTTCTATCAATTTTTAAATCACTTATAATTAACTGTCCCCACGATGTTCTCTGACATAGCCACTCTGTGACTGTCTACAAGAACAACAGTAACCCAATCTCAGGCTTCTTTTTGTTTAATATGTATTAAGGCAAGCCATATTTGCCTCACCATGATCTATAATGATAAATTCAACCCTTAGGAAGATTTGATTACCAAAAAGATGAAATCTGGTCATATCTTTCTTAAAGTTAAATTTCATACAAAATCTAGAGAGATCCGCCTTAAAAGATTCAGACTTGAATGTTTTTGAGTCTGTATGACTGTATTTCTAATGCCTCAACTATACTAGATGCTCAATAAGTATTTGTTGAATGAAATAAGTTACGTTTAGTCTGTTAGGTTCTAGGGAAATAAACCTTTTTGCTTCTATCATTTGAACATATTATAGTGAAACATGGGGGATAAATGCAAATGATTCTGTATCCATGTCTTTCCCTCAATATTTTGCTTTTAAATCCCTGTCAGTGAAGATGTTAATGGATAAAGCTTAGTCTCCCTTACTATGACTTTGATATTAATAAGGGACAATTCCAAAGCTGAAATTCTTTACATCCCAATGAAATGAAGTGACATCAATGGGAAAGGTAGATCTTAATCAGTTTTTGCTGGTTTGCGGAAGTCATAATTATTTACTTGGAAATAAATAAAGTATTAAAACCTGGAACATTTGCTTGTTACTTCTCTCCTGTGACTGGAAGATAAAATCATTTGAGTTTCCTCTCCTTTTTTTGTTTTATTCTTCTTGGTGAAACTCCTAAACCAGTAGCAAGTAAAAACTAATGAAGGGATAAGAGAAAAGGGTTAGAAATAATCTGAATTTAGAAATTAAGAAAATAGTCTCTAAAACTCTGGGTTTGAAAGCTGGCTTTGCCTGTGAAGAGCTGTAAGATCCTGAGAAAATTATTTTTTTTCTGTAAGCCTGAATTTCATTATTGTATAAAAAAGATAATAGTCTACAACTCATAGGTTTAAATGACTTAGAAAAAAATGCCCTTAGACTAGCAAGAATAAATAATAGCTACCACTATTATTGAATTACAAAAAAAGACTTCAGATTAATTCCAAATGCTAACGAACTAAAATGAACTCAGTACCATCTGTGCATTGAGATGACTCCTACTTGGGTTTGTTTTACTCAAATACTCAAGCATTAGCAGAGTAATGAGCCTAAAGTAGAAAGATTTAGAGTTCTGCACAAACTATAGAATCACTACTTATCAAGACAGCAGAGAAGGTTATTCAACAGTCTGTGGAAGAAGAGCAAGAGTATCTTAACCACGTATTAGGCAATTAATGTTTCCATATGAATGTCAATCTGAGGGGAAATAGTACCTGCTGCTCTCATGGCTGGAGAGCAAGGGGAACAGCAGGACATTGAACTAGCAATAGGAGGTCATTCTCATTTAAATTCAGATGATACATTACAGTTTATTGATTGGCAAAAGCAGATTCTTTCTATCTCAAATAAAATGAGAAATGAGCCAAAATGTCTGTATGTAAACTTCTTGAGACTCACACAATTTGTCTAATAAATTCCAACTCACAAGAGACCGAATTATTTTGTGTCTTGTACCTTTTATTATGTCTGAAGAATAAAGTTCCTGTTTTTAGAAAACAGTTTTATCTTTTTTGTTATCATTAATATTTCTAAAATGCTTTATTTAATATACCCTTATCCTTTACAAGGTGTGGTTTTTGATGGTTTTATACTTGAAATAATACCTACGTATCCGAAGAACAATTCCAAGTGGATTAGTGATAATCCTTGCAGATAATTTTTAACAATGGTATGACTTTAGCAATTTTATTTTAATTATCATTCAGGTTTTGGCTATGTCTATGTTGACTTGGACATTTGCTTTTTGTTGTTCTGTTTATTAGCATTGTTAGCCAACATGTGAACTCCGTTCCTGGGTTTGGGGACTCGCAAATTGATAATTTCAGGTATCTACTTTCTCAGTATCTCCGCAGCTTATAGCTTCAGCTCAGCTACATGGAATGGATAGTGAAATACTAATATAAACTATACAGTTATTTTATTAGATCATGAAGATATTTGATGTAATCTAGACATTTCCTTAACAAGATAATATATGCAACATAATATGTATAAATATTATTTGGTATGTGTCTATATGTTTCTACATATTTTGAGTCAAAGCCAAAAATTGTGATGAAATAATAGAAAAATTTCCGTTATAGACAAGAATAAAAGTGCTTGTACACTGTGCCTGATATTACTAAGCAGTGCTTGGGAAAAATTTATAGCTGTGATATAGACATAAAAATGTCCTATGTAAAAATATGAAAGTTTTCTCAAACTAATGATCTAAACTTCCATTTTAAGAAACGGAAAAAAAAAGCAAACTAAATTCAAAGTAAATAAAGGAAATAATAAAGGTCAGAGTGAAAATAAATGAAATAGAAATGAGAAAAACAATAGAGAATATCGACGAAACCAAAAGTTAGTTCTCTGAAAAGATCAACAAAATTGACAAAACTTTAGCTAGACTGAATAAGAAAAAAGGAAGAAGATTTTAATTACTCAAATCAGGAAGCAAATAGAGGACACCACCACTGACCTTATAGAAATAAAAAAGTATTATAGAAGATAAAATGAACAACCCTAGCCAACAATTTATATAGCTAGGATGAAATGGAAAAATTCCCAGAAAAAAAAAGGTGAAATGAAAAACATCAAGAAAAACAAGCTGCGAAATGTGATGAAAGAAGAAATACAAAATCTGAATAGACCTATAAATAAAGTGATTGAATTAATACATTTAAAATTTACACAAATAAATGCCTTTGCTTGTGAATCTATCAAGCATTTAAAGAATCAATACTATTCCTGAAAAAACAGAAGATGAGGAAAAACATTCCAACTTATTCTATGAGGTCAAATATCACCCCAATACCAAAAGCAGAAAAAAGTCAGTGCAAAAAGGAAAACTACAGAATAACATCTGTTATAAATCTTAGGACAAAAATCTTTAACAAAATGCTAGCAAACCAAATCCAACAACATGTAAAAAGGATTATATGCCATTTCCAACTATGACTACAAATAAAAATCAATTAATATAGTATACCACATTAATAGCATAAAGGACAAAAACTATGAAATAATTAACTGAAAAGATGTAGAAAAAGCATTGAGGAAAATGTAACACTTTCATGATAAAATCACTCAGTAAACTACAAAAAGATGAAGTATGGGGAGTTACTTTTAATGAGCATTGTGTTTCTTTTTAGCAAGATAAAAATGTTCAAAATTAGGCTATAGGATGTTGCACAACTCTGAACATGCTTTAAGAAAAGATCAAACTGTATACTTAAAATGAAGGAAGTTTATGGTATATAAATTATATCTCAATAAAGTTGTTAAAAATAATTGATTTTCCTATTTCTGAGTAGTAATCATTTAATAAATGCAATGTAAGAAAAGATTTCTATATTCAAAAAAGATGTAAGAATAAACTTAGCAAAAATGAACAAAATCAATATGAAGAAATCTCTATGACAGAAAGTAGATTAATGGTTGACTAGAGCAGGGGGTAATTTTTACAAAAAGGCACAAGGTTTTTCTGTTTTTTTAAGGTGATGAAAATGTTCCAAAGTCAAATTGTAGAAGTACACGACATGTAAACCTATTAAAAATCATTATATCCATAAAACAAGTGGATTCTTGGTATGTAAATTATGACTCAATAAACTTGAAAAAAATTAAAGTCAAAGAAGTATGCTTTTCTAAGTATGATACAAACACCAGAATTCATTTTTAAAAGCTATAAATTTAACTACACAATAGAAAAGTAAGTTTGTCAAAATAATTCTGCAGTGTCAAAAGATAAACCACAAACTGAAAAAGAGGTTTTGCAATGTTGTCTCAGTTACGATTAAATGCAAGAAACAGAAACTATTTGAGGACTGTTAAGAAGAAAGTGAATTTTCTAGATGATGGCAACCTAACTGAAAGCAAATATCTGCAGACCATCCCCGAGTTATGATGCTTCTACTTACTAGTGTTTTTTTTTTTTTAACTTTAAGAGCTTGCAAAAGTAATACACATTTAATAGAAACCGTACTTCTAGTACTGAAACAACCATTCTGTTTATCATTTTTAGTACAGTATTCAATAAATTACATGAGATATTCAACCCTATTGTAAAATAGGCTTTGTGTTCAATGGTTTTGTCTAATGGTAGGCAAACGTAAATGTTCTAAGCACATTTAAGGTAGGCTGGTAGGCTAGGCTAGGTAGTGATGTTCAGTAGGTTAGGTGTTTTAAGTGCATTTATGACATCATATTTTTATGTTAGGTGTGTTAGGTGTATTTATGACATAATTAGGTATGGTGTGTTAAGTGCATTTATGACATAATGTTTTTTATTGACAATGGCTGTAATACAGCCCCATTAGTCAAGGAGTATCTGTACTTCACAAGGGGAAGTAGTGGAATTTACTGATCTGGGGGTTGGGAGTACTAGAAAAACAATCACAGTATGAATTTAATACAGGTGGTATATTTATTTTTCAGTTTTGGAAATTTATGTAGTCACCTTCCTTCTTTCCAGCCCTGACCAGAATACTAGGTCAAAGACTAGAGGAAAGGGTTATATTACTTGGAAAATGGTAATTGTCAGAGTACAACAAGACACAACACTAGTATTCAAAGATAAGTTATGTCTATATAACGAACATATATTGTAACATATAGAACAATCACTAGAAAATCATAAGAGATGTACATTCAAAGACACTATAATCAAAAGGGAACTTTAAAAAATGTTTTCAAGCAACTATTAGGAACAAAATAATGAAAAGCAAAACAAACAAAAAAGTAAAATTTAAATTGCAAATTTGACCTCTAATACGTAAGTAATTATGTGACATTTAGGTGGTCTAAATATGCTAATCAAAAGACAGAGATGGTCAGAGTGGACTACCTTCATTGCTGGTGGGAATGAAAAATGATACAACTACTCTGGAAAATAGTTTAATGTTTTTTTTTTAAAGTATATACATAACTGCCATAAGATCCAGCAAATGAGCTCCTGGGTATTTTCCCAGAAACATAATTATTTATGCCCACAAAAATAACTGTATGTAAATGTTTATAGCAGCTTTATTTATAATAGTCAACAACTGGAAACCATGCTGGAAACCATTCAGATATCCTTCCTTGGGTGAAAGGTTAACAACTTGTGGTACATCCATCACATTGAATACTACTATCAATAAAAAGGAATAAACTGTTGATACATTCAAAAACCTGGATGAATATTGAGAAGAATATGCTGAGTAAAAACAGCCAGTCTCAAACGGTCACAAAAAACCCAAGGCATAATTCCACATATATAGAACATTTGTGAAATGACAAAATTATAAAATGGAAGACAGATTGTTTTTCAGTATTTAAGAAGGAACGGGGGCGTGGCCATAAAAGGTCAGCATGAGGGATCCTTGCAGTGATGGAAATGTTATATATCTTGACTAGATTAATGTTAGTATCCTAGTTGTAATACAATATTACATTTTTTCAAAGTGTTATCATTGAGGAAGACTGGCTTAAGGGAAGACTGATCTCTCTGTATTATTTCTTACTATATGCTTATCTCAATCTCAAAATAAAAATTGTAATTAATCAATGTGTGTGCTGGATTCCATTACTGCTGTTTAAAAGTTACACTATCTTATACATTGAGCTTTTTTAATGTAGTAAACAGTTTTTCTTGCCCAGAGAAGCACTAGGTATGTTAAAAAAAAAAAAAAAAAAAAAGGCTGAGAGTAAACATATAACTGTTATGTAATAAGTACTCTGGAAAATCTCTGAATGATAAGTGTGGATACACATGAGGAACAAAATTACATTTTCCAGACTAAAGAAAATATAATCTTGGATTTGAATGATAAATTCACTGGCTAGAGAAAAGAAACTGAACTAGAACTGGAATTTAGATTTTCTTAATGCTACTAATAAAGCCTATTTTCAATTTTGTCTTCTAAGTATTTTTCCCCAAAAAATCTACTTTTAATATAATTTACACAGGTGTAATGCATTTCCAAATTTCCTTCCATGTTTTTCAAATTTTCTTTTTGTCATTACCTTTCAATCCTCAAATCTGCCACTCTTCTCCAGGCCAGGTGGCCTGTTTCCATGACTCCTACTTCCATGAAATAACCACCAATCCCTTCTTGATGTATATTCTGTTTGAGTTGTCTGAAAGTACTATGCCTTCAGATCTCCCAATGTGGCAAAGGTAAGTGTTATTTTCAAGTGATGACCTTGTGGATTCCTGCCTGGCTAGATTCTTGATCCAGTGTCTTTCAAAATAAAACTTATTCTATGTTGAAATTTTTAAAAGCATAATTATCACTTATTTATTGGAATCTAATCTTCTTAGAATTAAATCAGTTCTGTTTGGGGGTAGTGAGTTTTGCTAAACTGAATGAGCTGTGACAAGACCTATGAAATACAAATCCTACCTATACATAGGATTAAGAGGTATGGTTGAAATTATTTTTGAAAATACAATCTGAAAAATTACTTCAGTCTTCAGCTAATATTTCAAGTCCACTTTGAGTTAGATTAATTAACTTAAATTTAAATAAAAATCCATCCAGAGCTGTGCAAGTAGCCGAAATGCAAGAACATTTTTTTAAAAATGTGATTAAGAAAGCAAAATACAGGATTTGGTGAGGAATGAAAATAACCATATCCTAAGGTTGTAAGGATGAATGAATTGAATAATTACTTTCTAGTATTACATGAATCTTGGGTATTTTCAAGAGACCAACCATTTGGCAATCCATAAATTTTCCAGCATCAGTGATGCTCAATATTTCCCCCAAGGTAGTTCATGACTGATTACAATTTGCTACTATGATCACCAATGAAGGGGGAAAAGGGTTAGGAAGTTAATAACCTGTCCAAATAATAACCATTAAATTGTCTTCCTGTGTTGCTAAATCACACTCCACGGTGGTATGTTAGATCGAATTAATACAATAAATGAATCACTTGAATTTAATGCAGCTATGTCAAAGAGGTCACTTGAAATTTGTCAGTTTCAGTTATTCTTGTAAGTTCCTGAGGAAATTAGCAAAGGACACAATTGTCTTTTTGGTTTCTTCCCCTTCTACACTGATTCCACCTTCTTGTTTTTTCTTTGTTGGCCCTTCTTTTTGTGAGCTTCCTTATCAGTAGCCCTTACCCCACACTAACCTCTATCTTCAGAATGACTAGGTGACAGTAATTGTGAGAAAACCAAATCTGATGAAAATGGTTATACTGAGGCGTGTAAAACTTACAGTTTTAATTCTCCTGTAGGGACTTCCACTGGTGTTTCTAGAAAGGTTGAGAAATTGGTGGTTCTAGAAAGACTGAGAGATTGGTGCTATTGTCCTTGCTACATTTCTCTTTGTGTCACTTTGAGCAACCACCTAAGAAAATCTATGCTTCTATATCCCTTTCTGAAGAGTTAATGGTTTGACCTATGTGTTTCACAGTGCATTATCTGGGGTCAGGAGTTCAAGACCAGCCTGACAAACATGGTGAAACCATGTCTCTACTAAAAATACAAAAATGAGCCATGTGTGGTGGGGCGTGCCTGTAACCCCAGCTACTTGGGAGGTTGAGGCAGGAGAATCGCTTGAACCTGGGAGACTGAGCCTACAATGAGCTGAGATTGTGCCACTGCATTCCAGCCTGGGTGACAGAGTGAGATTCTTTCCCAAAAACTAAATAAATAAATATCTAATTTTTTTGTTAATTTATCCTAATTTGTCAAAGTAGCAGAATGTGCCTTAGGCATTAAAATGAACCTGGTTTATGGAATAATGCTGAAAGCAACAATATGATTTAATCATTCCAATTCTAGTTGTATGCCATCTCTGCTAATTAATTCAAATCAGAGGGGCTAAGTTAATGTAAAACAAACAAACTATAAACATACATATTCCTTACCTCCATCTCCCAAAGAGAAGGAAATAATTCTAACTTCTTCATCAAGATTCCATAACATTCCACAGATATTCAGATAATTTTCTTCTATTATGTATAAGAAAAGAGTACTTATTTCTGTGTAATATATGCTTCTACTAAATCACTGCAACTGAGATTCTGCACATAAAACAGCCTATTCTTTCGACCTTATTACTCTCTAAGTATGTTCAATAGATCAGAATCTATCTTCAGAAGAACCATTCAATTAACAGTCTCACAAAAAGGATGAAAGCCAAAGACAATTTGCAGCAATCATTATTGCAAATTACTGAGAAAAGGAGTTTAGGGGTTGTGGACTGTATATTGAGATATTAGTCTTTATCCAGCCACTTTTGATTTTGTACATCAGTTAACCTCTTCAAAATCTAGTTTTCTCCTCTATAATGAACAGAATAGATTGCATATTTCCTCTAAAGTCTCGCTTTCCATCAAAAGAATCCATCTCTAATGCTGCACTTGAAAAAGCTGACCAGAAGAATATGCCCAGTTGGAATCTTTATTGAGCAGTAACTTTATTTTACTGTTGTTGAGATTCTCTATCACATTCTTAAAGGGAAGATCTTTGAAAGAAGTAGAATATTTTCCCCTCCAAACTCAAACATCTGCAAAGCTGTCTATTCTCAGCAGATAGCAACCAACATACAGTATTTTTAAAATTAAACTTTGGGTATATTGGCCACCTTTGACTTTGATTCACATCCTGTATCTTTGCAGCAGGTGACTTGAGTCATAACCAAAATCTGCCTATGAGCAATAGCCAGAAAAGGCAGGTTTGGCAGTCTATGTCCAATGTCACCATTGCATGCATTTTCAAATCAAACCCAGCAATGCCAGTGCTGTTCTTCTGAATCTCAATAGAGTCTTGTCAGAATCCAGACAAGAGTCCCTGATTTGTGCTCTATATGTGACAGTACCAAGTAGGATGAACTTTAAGTAAGTATGGAAATCTTTTCCATATATTTTATGAATAGCAAGAGAAAATAGAGCAAACACAGTAACTGACAACATGCTATGTATAAAGGAATTCTTTTTCGGGGAAGAATGCTTCATAGTTAGTACTATATGCTTCATAATGCATCATTTCAGGAGGCAAAAAATGTCTCATTTTAGTAACACGAAGATTGATCAAAGAGTTCATCTCAAGACAGCATGATAATTCCATTAATTTTTTCATCAATCGTGTATTATTATTTTTAGTTTAAACCATAATCAATTATTTTATTCAGTGTTGCCAAATGGCATTTTTATAATTCCATCATTCTTTTCATATTTATCAACTGGAAGGCTTCCATAAAGAGCATTTCTCATTAGTTAGACTCTCTATTTACCTTTAATTGCAGTTTATATAGGAAAAGAACAGGACATTCTTAATTTGTTCTTTCTAACCACCAATTTTGAGGGCAAAATATTGGTGTCCAAGTTGCCTCTATAGTGTTGATGTTTATTATTGCTATGTATTGTTGTTCATGATTTCAGCATCTTTAATATTGTTATGAATTCATGGGTAATCATAAAAAACTTCTATACATTATATTTACTGTTGTTTCTCCCATACATTGCCCCATCTTCGGCCAGTTAATACAATGTGCTGAAACACTTTGAAAAGTGTCTTTAAAGTCACTCAAAATCATTTTTTTCTCTGAAATAATGCTACCAACCTGATGTACAATGAGCTTCATTTACTTCTGTTTCAATTTTTAGTTATTTATTTTTATTAATTTGATTTAAAGTTATTTTTAAAAATATAAAACATCTAAATTTTCAGAATAAGATATATATATCAAGGTATAATCAGAGAAGTCTCATCTGCATTCCTTTCCCTCCTTCCCATTTCTTATAAAAGTAGAGCAAATGATATAAACTCTTCTGACATTTTATTTGTTCAGTTAATAAGAAATCCTGGAGATCACTCATGTCAATATATAGAAATCTTGTTTATTCTTTGATGCCTGGTTAGTATTTTATTGAATAGATGTAGCATAGATTATTCATCAGTCCTTAATTCACGAACATTTGAATTTAACCTTTTGCATTTATATATATGCTACAAATAATAACTTGTGCTTAAGTCACTTTGGCCAATTTTTGTCAATGTTTTGAAAACAATTTCTAAAAATTAGATTAATTAATCAAAGGGTAAATACGTCTACAATTTTACTGAATACTGTCAAAGCATTGTCCATTAAGGGCTACGGCATGTTGAAACCCCATCAGCGATATATGATAGTTTCTGCTTCCACCTGTCCTCCTCAGCAGATTTACTTGACTTTTTTATTTTTGTAAATCTAATGGGTGACAATTAATGTCTCAGTATAGTTTAAATTCTTATTTATTTTATTATGTGTGAATCTGGGCACTTTTTCATAAGCCCAATTATCTTCTTTTAAGAAAAAAATATTTCTTATTGTATGCTCTATTTATATCTTTTCCCCATTTCCTTAGGGAGTTGGTCTTTTCCCTTTTGATTTATAGGAATTCTTTGTACGTGACATTAATGGAAATGTCTTTAGTAATTGTTTAACTTATCCTTTGTTTACAGAGATTTTTTTTGTTTTATTTTGTGTTTTTTAAAATAAAAATCTATTAATCATTTCTCTCATTATTATTTATGTTGCCACGATTAGAAAATATTTCCCATAACCAAGTTACAAAGGAGTTCATTCATATTTTCTTCTAGTTTATGTGTGACATTCATTTTATTATGTTGACATCTGTGGTTTTTACTGTAGAATTTATCCTAGTATGGAAGTGAGATATGAAGATGTTTTTATCTTTCTCAAATGACTAACCAGTTACCCCAGCATTGATTACAGTCAATCCCAGTTTTCAATGATTCGATTTGCATGGATTTAAGTTTACACAGTTTAGTTAACACTGTCCCTCAATAACATGGCTAAAATTTCAGTTAACACACAGTATATTAGCTGTAATTATATAAAGTACAAGCTTTGCTGCTAGCTTACAAGCTACTATATAAATAACAGAAGTACATCAAGAGATGCACATCTTGATCAGTGGCAAATCACACTACTTCTTTCAAAGGCTGTCAATAATTGGTCACTGTACATCTATTATTAGGTTCAAATACAACAGCAAAACGTATAATTGTGTTACCTTCATGTCTTCTTCTACTGGTAAGTCCTTGTGATATTTTTAAAAAAATGGATAATTAAGAAAGAGTTGACCAACAAAGATGAAAATGGATAGAAAAGTGAAAATGCTGTAAGTAAATTTGAATCAAACATAAATGGAATTATAGAAGAAATGGCTGACTGTGGGAATGGTGACATTTCTGTCAGTTAAGAGATTGTACATACACAGCCAAAGGTGTTCGATGACATAAATGACTAATATGGTTGTGATGAAAAATATGAAAATGTACTAAAAGAACTGATGCCAGAAAAAGAAAATCACATTAGAACTCCCAGCGATATTTCATAAGTTATATGCCAATAAGAAGAAGCTTAACACTGTTAAAAACCACTCTTGATAAGTGTTTATAAAGAAATTCAACTTTCTCAATGTTTCTAATGTCTTAAGTTAGTGTATTAAATAAATATTGCTTTTTTTCATTTACTTTTTTTCATTCCTTGATACACTTATAACCGACATTAAGAAAATTTTTAATGCTTTGAGAAAAATGCTTTTAAAAACCATGGAAAAGTTATCATGTTCCCACTGACTACTAAGATTGCTTTGTTTGATGTTAGCTTCAACAGTCATTTTTAATGTTCCCTACTACCATGCAAAGTGAAAACTGCCTGTATTAAATATTCCGTCTTTTCCCCAGGGATTTGCAATACCTGTTTATATAACATACTACATTTCTGCATGTACTTGAATCTGTTGTTGGAATTCCTATTCTATTCCATTGTTCTCTCTGTTTCTTCATGTATCAACACATATTTTAAATTATAAAAGCAAGCTCACTGACATTTTTTTTTTCAAACTTTCTATGGCTATTCTTCACGAATAATCTTGTTTCAGAATATAAAGACATTTTTACTTCTTCCTTTTCAATCTTTCTGTTTTTTTTTTTTTTCTCCTTGTCCTGTTACAATGGCTATGAATTCTGGGATAGTATTAAATAGAGGATGAGAGTAAGCATCCTTGCCTTGTTCCTAATATCAAATAAAAAGTCTTCAATATTTCAGTACTAAGTATGATGTTAGCTATAGAACCCTCTTCCCCACTGCCCATGCTTGTTCTTATTACATTAAAAAGTTTCCATCTTTACTTAGTTTGGTGAGACTTTTTATTATGAACTGTTGTTATTGCATGAATTGCTGTTCTCATGGCTATTATTCCTTGTTTGCTTTTCTGTATCAATTTAATAACCATTTCTAGTTTAAAACATTTTCAGAATTCTGTTAGAATTATGTTAATTTATAAAGTAGCAGTAAATTGATATATTTATGATGTTGAATCTTTAGTTGAAAACATGATAATTTAATCTTTTAAGTATAGTGTGTAATTTTCAGTAATGTTTTAAAGTTAAGGCTTTTTAAAGGTATTGTTACGTTAAAGCTTTAACCACGTTTTAAATTATTATTATTATTATTTTTATTTTTTTATTTTTATTTTTTTTTTGAGACAGAGTCTCGCTCTGTCGCCCAGGCTGGAGTGCAGTGGCCGGATCTCAGCTCACTGCAAGCTCCGCCTCCCGGGTTTACACCATTCTCCTGCCTCAGCCTCCCGAGTAGCTGGGACTACAGGCGCCCGCCACCTCGCCCGGCTAGTTTTTGTATTTTTTAGTAGAGACGGGGTTTCACCGTGTTAGCCAAGATGGTCTCGATCTCCTGACCTCGTGATCCGCCCGTCTTGGCCTCCCAAAGTGCTGGGATTACAGGCTTGAGCCACCGCGCCCGGCCTATTTTTCTTTTTTAATTATTTTTGCTTGCTATTATAAATGAGACTTTCCTCATATTTCTAACTGGCTATTGCTTGTATACACAAAGACTAATAATTTCTATCTGCTTATTTTATAACCTTTTCCTTCACTAAATTCCCATAGATGAAAACAATTTTTTTCATAGATTCTCTTGGATTTTTGAAAAGTTTGATCATATCATAAAACGGCTAATAATACTAGTTTTATCTCTTGCTTTTCACTATTTGTCCTTTAATGGATTTCTCTAATTGCATTGGATAATAGCTTCAATGCCATGTTAAGCAGATGTGCTGATAGTTGGCTTTCTTGCCTTTTGTTGAAAAGTCTCTAGTATTTCCCCATAAAGTAATATGCTGGATTATGAATTGTGGTATAAAATTTGTAGAAAATGTCATATGAGCTTTTTTTTTTCTGTTACTCATGGTTAATCAATTTGGTTTTAAGGAGATTTTTAGAAAACAACTACTACCATAATCATATCACAGAAATTCCTCAAAGGTTAAATAAATGATTCAGTAAGAGAAGCAGAGGAACACACACACACACACACACACACACACAGACACACACACACACACACACAGAGGTATTAGTAAGGAGATAGCTTGCAGGAAGGTGATAGAAAGAGTGGTTATTCAGTCTATTAATCAAAGATAATAACAAATGGAATGCTGTTAATGTGTGCAGCATCAGTTAATGCTGGAAGAAGCAGCATGACAGGAAAATTCCAAAACCAAATATGAAGAACTTCATTGGGAAAATCAAATAAGAACTAATATTCAAAGTTCTGTATTTAGATTAGTCTAAGAGCTTGTTTGATGCACTAGGTAACCTAGAGATAAAATTGATCGCATGTGAGGGGGAACTCCAGTCTTTCATCCTTGAAGACATATTCTAGGCTCAGTTGAAACTTGATAATAAGTAAGTTATTTTAAATCCACTAAGAAGAGACCACTAATATTAATTTTCTATTTGTTCAACTCTGCAGCTATTGAATCTGGATAATTTTGACATCTCACACTCAATACTTCAAACTTAGTAGAAATGCTTTCTTCTAACCAAAACTCCTAGTTCTAGTTTCTAGTTCCTTCCTTCAATTGTTTTAGAAGATACATGACACCTGCCATGCTAATCATCAAAACTCTCATTCATAAAGGGGTGGCAAATATTTTAAAGGCACATGTGAAACAAAATGGGTTTATGATCAAATCAGAAATTTTCTCCTTTCCATAATCCCTGCTGGGTTAATAATACTGCCAAATCAAGGATTTGTGTGACAATAAAAATTTATGTTGGTTTGAACAACACCCAAGTCATTCTGAGATTCCAGCTGCACCACACCTCACTCAAGCAGGTTGCTGCTCATTGCCTCATATAAGTGGATGTACCCAAACAGGAGAAAAACATACAATCCCTGCCCTATCATGCTGTGTCAAATATATTATCAGTGCCTTCTGCATTTTCCTAAATTCAAGATTATAGGTTGCATTACAACCCTTGTTGTACTGTTTGACTTTAGTCAATTCTTTATAACTTGTAAATAAGTTTTGGAAATGCTGATTTCGATCATTGCAATTTTCCCTTTACATTTTTACATATGGGCATGATATTGGTTCAATCATAAAATTATTTTGCTTTACTTGAGGGAAATAGTACTATATGTCTACATCTATATAATAATTTCAACACTGAGAATTTTGCTTTGAATACTGTGTAGCCCAGCTTGTAGATACCTAAGAATTGAGATGTGTGAGTATCTTTTTTGACTGGATACTAAAGCCACTGCCTACCAGTCATCTAGTGTGACTACTAGATGTTTGGAGAAAGCCAAGCAAGATATGCAAGCAAACTTCATTTTGACCTGTAAGTCATGTAAACCAGGGGGATGGCTTCTCCTGGGATTGTCCTACAAGGACTACTTTGCATATGCAATAATGTTTGCCAGACAGCTGCTCCTGAGAGCTAAACTTTTAAAATTTTTCTACTTTCTATTTTTGTTTTGTGGAAAAGATCCAGACAGCCAAATATGTGTGCTGGAATTATTTCCTTGTCCTGCTCCTGCCAGACACAAAAGCCAAGAAAACATTCTATTTGCTTGTTCCAAAGGGACCATATATAGATGACTAAATGGCAGGCATTGAGCTATAGGAAAAACAAAAGCAGTTTATGTGACAAAGGAGAGAGAGAGACAAATAAAAGAACAAGAAAATAAATCTTTGTCTCACTATTTCACTTGAAGACAATATTAAATACTCAACATTTTAAAATCCTCCTATTAGTTTTAGGTGACCACTTTTGCAAGAAGATATAATATTTCTGTGTTCTCCAATACACGTTTCTATTTTGGTTTGAGATGGTAGAAAATACAACCAGGAGCTAGTAGAACACACACCCCCATCCCCTAAACTCCCCCCGACAAACCAGCAACAACAGTAACAACAAACGATTTTCATAAACACAATGTTCAGAACTGTTAGATAAACATTCCAATTTCGAGCTCTAAGTACATGAATGCTGTTATCCTCTGATTTGAAGAGTAAATATTTTTCCAAACTGTCTTATTTGAGAACGAAAATTACGATATAGATGCAATTTTGTGCTGACATCATTCTACACTGTTTGAAAATAATAAAAATAGCCTGTGTTAGGAATTTTTTTTTACCTTATATATCAAATTCGATGCCTTTCTTTGAAAGTACCTTATTAAATAAAATAAAAGCCTCTGAGATCTGGGGAATGACTGATCTAGGCTTGGGGAAGGAGGATGAGAGTTGCTGATGACATTGCTTATCAAGAATACTCTTCCTATTTGGAAATTGCCAACAGAACTATTGGAAAGACATCTCCAACCACTCTTTAAAGAGTGAGATCAGTGTGAAGAAGTGTGAAAAGCACCTCCCAGATAAAATGGAAAACAGAGGAAATCCTTCAGGATGAAAGACGGAACATTAAAAAAAAAAGAAGAAGAAGAATTCTCTCCTTCCTCTAAACGACTAAGGCACTACATTAGATAGGAGTGGTGCAGGGACAAAGAAATGCTATGTAGGATTTCATACGGGAAAAAGGAATTTCAGCTACAGTAACTGGGAAACGATTGGATTAGATAGTATATGTGGTCTCTTTCAACTGCACAATTCTGTGACGTAGGTATTATAGGAGTAGAATGTTTACTGCAGTATTATTCATTACAGTGAAAACTATTATGTCCTAGGCAGAACATCGTGATTGTCAGAATAATATGAACATGTAAATGCTTATCGTCTAGGCTTTTCATATGGTTAGACATAAGTGTCCTCTTCGTTGACTCTTGTCAGCCTCAAGCCCTTTGCCTGGGAGGTGTCTGGTTTTGCTGAGAGCCCAGCAATTTGCCAATGGGAAATTTTCCTCTTGGGTGAGCAATACCTGATTGATATCACGAAGTCACATCATCTCTCAGAAACACTGTTTCAATGGGAAAGAATCTTCAGGAAGGAGAGAAATTAAACAAATGGATGGCCTAATAATAGTAAAATCTTAAAAGCCCACAGAAAAGGAAAATAGACCAATCAAGAAAATGCCATGATGGTACTGTTTGAGATTACAGGAAAGTCTGATGTCCTGAAGTCCTGACATCCTAACCCAGGCAATCATCCAAAGCAGCAGTTAGTTAATAGTTGTCAGTATGAAGTGAAAATCTAGCAACAGAATTTTGTCTATTTTAATGGACACCTTCCATTTCCTTTTCTTCAACCAGGCATAGTTCCTGTTCTTTGCAGGAGGAAATTTGGTCATTCACAGACTAATACTTCATGAAATTTTACCTGAGAGACTTTATTTGGAAAAAGGATCTGTCAACCTTGCCTGGGATTTTTATGCTTACAGAGAATTTTCTGCAGAACCCCACACTTCACTCTATTAATGACAGATTCTAACAGGTGTTATTTTCTTGTCGAACTTTTCATTCCTCTCATGACTGTTAGACAGAGACCACCTCCAAACTCAATTCTGAAGATTCACAGTTTATCTTCTATTTTTACCACCCTCTCCTCTCCCTCCTCCCACATAAATCTTCAGATTCCTTTCTGAAATGGATATTCCGACCTTAAACCTTCATTCTATGTCTTTCTATTGTCCCAACTTCCTATGGACATTTTGCAGTTTGTATTCTTTCTATCTCCATGTTAAAAATTTCTTGAGGTTCTTTTCCTTCATAACCCTAAACATGATGTATTAGGTAACACCTTTCTGATAGTAGTTAATTCTTTATAAAATATTAATGTCTTTCTTTTCCCAGGCTGTAAACATTTTCTAACCTAGACTCGTGACTTTAATTATGGGAATGACAGTCTCTGTGGCATTCAGATAGGAAAATACTTTCAAAAAATCACTACAAGTATTCACCCAAAGTCGTGATGGACCTTCTTAAGATTATATTTGAGATTTATCTCCCCTGTAGGAATCTATCATGTAGAATAACTTTTCTACTAAACCATTTTTATAATTTATAGAGTGTTTTTTCCCAAATTAAATAAGTTATTTGGCAAATATCTGGTTTATATATAAAGTGATGATAAAATATTGATTTGGGTGACCCTTCCTAAAATGGACTTTTGTCCCAAATTATCCAATTTGGTTGTATTCACATCTGAATTTTTTACACAAAGTTCAAGACTTTTCTTCACTTTTAGCATTATAATATGGCTTGTGTAGTTTTTTGTTTTGTTTTGTTTTGTTTTTGCTTTTGTTTTTGGAATTTAGGCTGCTACATATCTGATAATACGCCTTATAAGAATGTGGTCACGAAAAGTAATAAGCCTACTGAAAGATTTCCAGGTTGCCATAAACAAGAAGCATTGCCAGTGTGTGTACACAGGCAACACAGCTTGATTTAATCTCATTAAATCCACTGTATAAGGAGGAGTTGTTGCATTACTGCCTATTAGCCTCTCTCAGTTTTCATCGGAGACACACTGGTAACCACTGTTGGCATAAAAAATTCCCCAAAGCAAAAAGTCTATTCTGTAAGTATAATTTCATTAGGAATTTACATGTAAAACAACAAAATCATAACATATGTTCTATTATTTACTAACATCCATTTGAATATTTCATCCAAGTAGTTCAAAGTGTTTAAACAGTTTAAAAATAGATAGAAGTCAAATTTCCCTTAAGAAATCTATTTTAAAATATTGTGAGCATATGTCTGGTGTGTTTACAAGGAAACCGAGTTATAGTATTTACTAGTTAATTGATCTTAAATCTGATGTATATCTTATCACATCAAAGGTAAATTGAAAAGTGAATATATAACTAGTTCTTTTTATCTTTGGATAATTTTTTCTTTAGAGTAGTGACTGAAAAATAATTTTCATGATTTTCTCTCAGTCTGTTTATTAGGGGACTTAGCACCCTTACAAAGTGATTTACTCAACATGGACAATTATGTATATCTTAAGCATTCCTATTCACATATGTTCTGGGACTTTCTGAAAGATAACCTCATGCCATATTAATTAGATGAAAATTTTAAATCTCACCAGAAACATAAGGTCATTTTCCCAAAATTCATCTCATTTCCTTTCTTGGAGTATATACAAAAAGACTTTCTATGCTTCTATATGCAGTAACGAGACTTTTAGACAAAATAATCTTCAATTGTTCATTCTTCGTGTCTAAGGCAGCTTTTGTCTAGAAAAATATTAACCTCTTTCAGCAGTTCCAGTAATGCTTCAATCATTCTTTGGAGACTTAATATGAACATAACTCTGTGTGTGTGTGTGTGTGTGTGTGTGTGTGTGTGTGTGTGTGACTTACTCCTTCATCAAAAATATTAAAAAATCATTAAATTGCTTTGTAGGAAGTTGGATGAGAAGCAGCTCCATGAGCCTCCTGAAAAGTACAATGATCTCTTCAGAGGGGATTATAGTGTACTCTCTTCTGATATTATGTAGCAATTATATCTCTCTTTGGCACCGCTATGTAATTTCCACTGGAATAAGATTTACAAGTTATTCATTTAGATTATTTTGGTGGTATACAATTAATTTTTTTATGTTCTTGTTTTCGGTAATTTTTGTTCTTTGATTTTTTTGGGTTTGTGGATGGTGATCTAAGTTAATTCCTATCATTATCAAAATTCCTTAGGATAATGTGATAACCTCCTTGCTGCATTTTGCATTCCTCTTCTTCAATTTAGGGTAACTGGCCACCCCTTGAGAATAAATGGACACAAAGTTTTTAGGTATTTTTCCACCTCCTTGCATTTTCTTTAGCCTTGAGTTCAACCCAAATTTTGCATTTGGTTTGGTCTTTAAAGTATTTTGTATTCTTGGGTAAGGAAGACTGTGAATGCTGAATAATGACCCACTCTCTTACATTCATGCTTAAAGAATTCCAATTAACTTTGTCTTGAAAAGACAGAAAGTGCATAGCAAGGAGATTTCTAGATCTCCAGAAAAATTCTTCAACCTCTGCATTGACTCAGTATAGCCATCTGTAATGAACTAAGGTTCAGAATTTTAAAAACATGGCAAGGCCAATTCTAGTTACTGGATTAAGCATATAACTTATTGAAAATATAAAGGCATGACTCCATGGCTATATCTTAGGGTGATATGTGCGCTATGAACTTATGAGATTTGTCATTATAGCTATTAGAAAACTCCCAAAGTAAATCTCTGTAATGAGTAGTTTTCTATGCTGTGAGTGTATTCAGAGAAAAATAATTTTCTCCTTTGGGATGTTTTTGGAAATTTGCCTGCACTTTACTATTAAGGCAACCACAACAGTTATTACAACTTTGTTCTTTCTTTTATTTGGGGCTGCCATCTTTTGCTCACCCAACATTGCCAGAAATAGCAATTGCACTTTTATGTCTTTGTTTCATAATTTTGTCTTCAAAGCAGATTCAAAGAAAAAATAGAAGTAGAATTTTCTCTTGCCTAATAAGTCTTTCTCATACAATAAAATAAATAATGCTACTACTCCCTTGATATGCTGTGTAAATCAACTTCAGAAAATTATATTCTCATCTTAGACATGAAATTATGAAGCACAAAACAGACCTGTTTTAAGGAAGAGGAACTAATTATATACAAGGATGTGCTTGAAAATAAGCAGCAATCATGAAAAGTTGTTTGTGTGTAGCAATCGAATCCTTCTCAGTTTCAATGAATTTAGAGAGTTTATTGGCACCCACATAATTTACTCTGGAGATAATGACATAACAAGCAGACCATTTTATTTTCTCTTTCTTAACTGAGTGAATATAGTTAACAAAAGATTTTTATTGTAACAGTAGAAAGAGTCTGAGAATGAAATTTCTCTTTTCCCCAAAAGATATTCAAAACCTGAGATGTTGAGAGAGAAAATCCCATTATTTCAAATTAGTTGTTTCCCAAAAATTAAATAATGGGTGAATGGTTAATCTTAGAATACACAAGATGGTATGTTCCAAGGATTAGTCGTTTTTTTCAGCTTTGCTATTTTTAGAGTGGCTTAAATTAAGGTATTGAATATAATTCTTACAAATGATGGCACAATATTAAAAGACCAGTTAATTTCATAAAGTATTTTAAGAATTCTCAGCTTCGCTGGAGGTTTCCTGCGCCAGTGTTCCCTCATGTGGCGTGAATCTGAGGGCATCGTGTTGAGATGGCGGCTGGGGTGACTCGCGGGATCAGGAATTTCAACCTAGAGAACCCAGCGGAACGGGAAATCAGCAAGATGAAGCCCTCTTCGCCTCCCAGTCACCCCTCTACCAACAGCCTCCTGCAAGAGCAGATTAGTTTCTATCCAGAAATTAAGGGAGAGATTGTTCGTAAAGATGACAGATGTTCTCATTTCTAAAACATATGTATGTTGATTGCAAAGATGCTGTGTCTTCCGTGCAGGTAAAAGCTGCTGAAAAACGTCAAGAGCCAAAGGAATTCAGATTGCCCAAAAGCCATCACTTTGACATAATAAACATTAAGAGCATTCCCAAAAGCAAAATTTCCATTATAGAAGCATTGACATTTCTCAATAATCATACACTTTATCAAGAAACATGGACTGCTGAGAAAATAGCGCAAGAATACCATTTAGAACAGAAAGATGTGAATTCCCTTCTTAAATAATTTAGTTACTTTTGAACTCAAAATCTTCCCTCCTGAAGACAAGAAATCTATACAATCAGAATGAAGAAAATCACAAAAAATTCCTATGTGTACTCCTCATCCCTCATCCTGTATATTTTCTCATTTTTTGCATGTTAAATTATGTTAACTACCAGGTGTTTAATGCTCTCATTGTGAAAGAATACTCTTAACATTTATTGAACTCCCTGACTTTTCAAGATTGCCATAGGATATATTTTGTTTTCTTTTCATTTGGTTTGGGCATATTTCATATGTACATGTCAGCATGACTAATCAGCACATCTGTACCTTTATTATAAGTAAAAGAATTAATTTGTTATTTTAGATACATCATACCAACTTTTAAACGGATCATATGACCTCTTGGGAAATGTCCTGAATCCTTCATTTAACTTTTACTTTCCAAGTTAGGTGTTTAGTTCATTCTTCATATATGATAGTGAAAATAAAAGCTTTCCTGATTCTTAAGACCAACATTTTCTTGTTAGGGAAAGAAACTCAATGGAAACGTAGACTAACAGTATTTCCCAAATAAATAAAGGCCCACAGGAGAAAACAATGAATCAATGGAATCAATTAAAATTACTACTCCAGGGAATAAGAAGTACTGAGGATTTATTTTATTTTGAATTGGTTTTAAGTATGGAATAATTGTCTTTGCAGTTATAAAAGATAATTAGTGGTATTTGCAAAATGTTGGAAACTTCTGCTTTGACAAACAAATAGGTAAGTCCCATGGCCTTCAGAGAGGCAGGCAGCAGTAGAAATTTTCGAAAAAGTAACATTTTTCTGGATTTAACATGGAAATAGAAAAATTTAAAGAATAATTTAAAAACCATGGTAAATGAAATTTAGTGATTATATGTAGTTTCAGATGTTAATGCTAGTTGAGGGAAGAGAGGAAAAATAGTAAGTAGAAGCAGAGAACAGGATCATTGGAAGGGACCTGAGAAATTGCTGCTTCATCCATTTTAGCAAACTTATTAGCACGGCATGTATCTTGAGTGAGAGTGTGTGAGTTTAGCTCTGCCTAATACATTACTACTTGAGGGATCTTTGGGAGACTATAACCTCTTTGAGACTGAATTTCTTCAAAATGAGAATAATGCTAACTTACTTAAATTTAAGGGTTATGATGAAGAGAAATGAAATAGTAAAGGACTACAAAAGACTAAACAAATATGAATTATTATTATTATTATTTTTTTTTTTTTTGCAGTGGAGAAACAAGCACCTGGGGAGAATATATGACATAAGGTTTCTGTGGTTTATGACCTAGCCAGGCCCAGAATTTAGTTTTTCAAATCCTACTAGTGTGTTTTTTTCTGTTGTGCCAAAAAACAGCACACCTCAGAGAAGGGAAAAGGTGTGAATTGTGATATATTGGGGTTGTCAGTTCTTCTGAGGGAAGATGGGCATCGCTACTTCCCAGAGATGCCCCTGAAAATGATAGAGAAGATACTGAGGAATTCAACATGATGACAGAATGAGGCTTTTGTAGTAATGCTGGGAACAGAAAAACAGACAAAGTGGAAAATTTGTAAGCATGTCTTTGAATGTAGATTTGTTATGTGAACAAACTACCTAATTTTTAGTTCAATACAATAATTGTTTTAAGAAAACATGAAATAACTTCTCAATATAAAATGTGTTTTAAAACTCTTGTAAATCAGTCAAAACTTTATTCCTTTTATCATAATAGTCACTAATTGAGTCACTAATACTAGAACACTCTATTTCTGAGCCATCTTCTCTACTCATATGTGCACTGTATGGTTAGGCAGCTGTTATGTGGTGTCACATGATAAAATAAAGGACTTCTTCCCACACCATTAAAAAAAAAGAATTCTCAGTTTCACAAGAGACTTCTGATAGACTAATTAAGAAATTATCTCAAATGTATTATTGAACAAAATAATTATTTATCATAAGTGTTACCCCAAAGACTCTAACCATTAGGTATAGATTCACTTTTCTGAATGTTGAAAGATTAAGTGTATTAACAAATGAAAAAATCATTTATTTTATTTTATTTCTGAAGAGGGAGCACTCTCTCCTTTGGCATTTGTTTTTTGCTCCCTAGTCAGATTTAACTTGAAGTCGAATTAATTCAAATAAATGAAAATAGCTAAATGTTATACAATTAAAGCATAAGGAAAGATAGCATGAACAATGGAGACATGATGGATTTGTCAGTGGCACTTTTTTTTTTTTTTTTTTTTTTTTTTGGAGACAGAGTCTCACCCTGTCATCCAGGTTGGAGTGAAGTGGAACCATCATAGATCACTACAGCCTCGAACTCCTGGGCTAAAGCAATCCTCCTGCCTCAGCCTCCTGAGTAGCTGGGACCACAGGCATGCACTACCATGCCGGCTGATTTTGTCTATTTTTTTGTAGATACGGGGCCTCACTTTGTTGCCCAGGAGTTTGCCTGGTCTCAAACTCCTGGACTCAAGTGATCCTTCCACGTTCGCCTCCCAAAATGCTGAGATTATAGGCATGAGCCACCAGGCCTAGCCAGTGAAATTATTTTAAAGGCTATTAGAAAATACAAATTTAAAAATTGGTAGAAACGAAGAAAGACTTTCTTGGCTAAATTTAAATGAATCTATATACTATGGAAAAGGATGTGATGGAATGATTTCAAGGTAAAATGTACCATTTAATTACACACATTTGGAACTGGAACTTTCTAACACCCTACCACCTCTGTAGTTATGTAAATTTGCTATGGTGCCTAAAACAGTTTGAATCAATACAGGTGAACAGCATCTACTTTTTTATTTGCCTATCTATTTATATTCTCTCTCATCCATTTGACATAAACTTATTTAGTATGTGCCTTATGTCATGCTAATCCTTCTTGGTTTCAATTAAGTTCAAGAGTTTATTGGTACTCACCTAATTTACCCTGGAGATAATGATATAACAAGCAAAACATTTTATTTTCTCTTGCTTAGCTGAGTGAATGTAGTCCCCCTGTATTAGACACTAGGCGAGAGACAAAGAACGGTAAAACACAAACTTGCCCTTCATTCGCTGAGAGTCACTGGAGAAAGTAACATGTTAATAGTATCATAAGAGTAATAACAGAAGTATGTATAAAAATCAGTGTTCTTATAGAATAAAGGTTCATTTGCTCTAAACAAGACCAGGAAAGAATTAATCTGAGCTGGACTTTTTTTCTTTTTTAGTTTTAGTTTATTGACAAACAATAATTGTACATATTTATGGGGTGAAATGTGATGCTTTAATAAATATATACATTGTGGAATGAGCAAATCAAGCAAATTAACATCTCTATCACCTCCTATACCTATTGTTTCTTTGTGGTGAGAACACCTAAATCCATTTTTAGCAATTTTAAATATGCAATATGTTGTTATTAACTATAGTCATCTTGCTGTACAATAGATTACCAGAACTCATTCTTGGTGTCTAGCTCAAGCTTTGTACCTTTTGACCAACATTTCCCATTTCCCCACCCATTCCCCATGCTCAGTCTCTGGTAATCACCATTCTACTCTCTATTTCTACAAGTATAAATTTTTATATATTTTTACTTTTACTTTTTTCATTTTTACTTTTTGTGGGTACATAGTAGGTATATGTATTTATGATAATGGGTACATGAGATGTTTTGATATAAGCATGCAAGGCATAATAATCACATAATGGAGAATGGGGTATCTATCCCTTCAAGCATTTATCCTTGGAATTACAAACAACCCAATTATACTCTTCCAGTTCTTTTTAAATGTACAGTTAAGTTATTATTGACTATGGTCACCCTGTTGTGCTATCAAATTCTAAGTCTAATTCATTCTTTTTATTATTTTTGCACCGATTAGCCATCCCCTCGTGCCCCCTACTTCTCCCATCCTTCCCAACTTTTAGTAACCATCGAGTTCAATTTTTTAGATTCTACATATAAGTGAGATCATGCTTCAAAGCATAATTAACAGGAACTGACAGCCAACTGAATCTCGAAAGGCCTATGTGAGTGTGACAGACAAAATTTCAAGAAGGTGTAGGATGAGAAAATGCATAGAAACATGGAAATAAATTGGTTTATTCAGTGAGAGAGAAAAACAAAAGAAAAGAGTGGCAAGAATAGAGCCCTGGGAATCACCAGTATCTCAGGGAACTAAGCAAATGGAGAAAGAGGAGGCAGAGAATCAGAAAACCAGGATAGAGCCATGTTTCTGAAGCCAAGGGAAGAGAAAATGGTCAGAATGAAGTAGACAATATCTCAATGCTGGGGAAATGGCAAATAAGATAAGCTTAAAAATTATCTGTTATGCACAGCATTAGCAGATCAGCAGGGTTTTTCCAAGAGCCATTTTAGGAGAGTAAAGAGCGCCAAGTTGCTAACTTCATTTCCTGTTTTTAAAGAAAACTGAAGATAAAGATAAGACATCCACCATTAGAAATTTACTCACATTCTATTTAGGGACATAAAATATAAGTGCATTTATTATATGAGTCAGCCCTGTGCTGCGACATAGTTAGCATTATGCAGTGGTAGCTATAAATAGAAAGGATAAGTTTTGACGGAGGCTGGCAGAGGGGTAGGAACAATATGGGGCTCTCTATAGATAAGAGACCCCAAGACTGAGAGAGGGACACTGTGGGAACTGTATGAAGGAGTATAATATGAACTTTACAATTTCACTAAGTCTAATTAAGTCCAATCTTTATAAATGAAAGCACTTGGGGAATTACTCTGTTTCGAGGATGACACTCTATCACCTCTAAACAGGGAGAATACTTTTCCATCAGGGCAGTTCCATGAAAGTTGAAACAACTGACATGACAGAAAAGAGAAAATTTGCAAAATCAAGGATGTTGAGAATATTTCGATGCATTTAAGTATTTAGCATTCTGTGAGGTTGGTTTTTTTTTTTAACATTACTTTCTCCATAGAAATCTAAAAATTAAATACTTCAATGAGATGTCATTCTACCATATTATTCGCAAATATGTAATGTAGTCAATTATTTTCTGGATATCAGCAGAAATTACTGGTCCTGAGAGTGATTCTCCTTTATTTAAACCTCGTCTTAAGTATGTTTCTAATAAGATGGATGTTGTTGTCAAGGAAACCATTGTATTCTCACTCTTTTATCCACTGCATCCCTACTCAGGTCCCTGCATTCTTTGACTTCCACAACAGAAATAAGTGTGGACACACACGTTATTTTCTATAATTTAAAAGACCAATAAAAGTTGTATATTTAGCTGTCATAGGACAACACAAACTACTGTCTAGCAAATGTAATTTGTTGTCCGCCCCCCCAAAAAAAAACCCTCTTAAAGCATGAGTTTCTGAGAGAAACAAATGATGGTAAAAGGGTACTTCTTTGAAGGAAAAGTTTGGGAAAACAACATTTTATGCTATTTAAAATTCATGCTAACAAACAAAAATCAATAGCTTGACAGACTCAAAGTTCAAATCAACAGGAGAGGGGATTTAAGTTACATCTATCTACATTTAGGACATTTGGCAATTTAGCATCTGTGTTTCCAATAAACGTCAATAAAATTCCTTTTCCAAATTAAAAAGCAAGATTAGGAAAGAAAAGAGACTCTGGACTGAACTATAAACTCTGGCACACGTTTCTAAGAAATGGGGAATTAATAAAGCATTCTTAAAATTTAATGAAATATTATATTTAATAGGGAAAAGTGCACTGACTCAAATATCAAGCAGTCTCTTTTCCTGAATTCAATTCACACATAGAAACTAAATAATACGACACTGTGTATTAAGGAAAAATCACGTGAAATACTTTGAAAAGGTGCATTGCCCGATGTATACATTTTTTACACTGTTTATCTACATTTCTTCCTTCCATTAGCAAGCAGGACAGCATATATAAACATAAAGATATATTAATATGTTCTGATCACCATCAGTGCAGGTAACTAACAAGTATCTGTCCTTGGACAAAAAAATGACTCTGATTATACATCAAAGATAACTGAAGATCTGTTCATCTAACAGTAGATCTCTCAATTGTTTGTATTCCACTCCTGGTGAAAGGTGAGATTTACCTAAACAGAAATAACCATAAAAGCTGAACTTGGTCTATTCTTCCTAATGTTCTTTGCTTCCTTTAACACTTTCTGCAGTCACCACTGGAGCTGTATAGCAGCAAATCAAATTGAATGGACTATATACAAAAAAAAAAAAAAAAAATTCAGCAGATCGGAAATTTATACAGAATGCTCCACTTCTACTTTGTAATATTACTCATTGCTCTTTCAACTTGGTTTCACCTTGATTTCCACTTTTCATCCCATGTCCATAGAAAAGTAACATAATTTGAGTGTTTACCCTGCCTCTTATGGTACATTCCTAAGAAACACTGCATTGGCTCCTTGTGTGTGGACAATGGGTACCTCAATCCACAGGAACTCAGACCTGAAATTTCCAGCACAAACAACATTATTTAGTAGGTTAATTCCAGTCCCAGATGAGTACGCAACCCAGGAATGGAATGGTTTTAATTTGTAGGAGGAAAATATCAAACAAGCTATAACTCTTTTCCATTCAGTTTCTGGGACTCACTGCCACCAATCTGAGTCAATTTTGGTTATTTTGATAACTAGTCTTGCATGAGCTGTTCAGTCTTAAAAGTTTTGGCATGGGCCTGTAGAAGTTTTCTTATTTTAAGAGAGAAGTGTTTGTATCAGCATAAGCATCCTGCAGATATCAACTATAAACTCTGGACCAAACAGAAAAAAAAAATCACTAATTTTGACTTTTCTTCCCAGGTCAGGTCATTAAACCCTGTGGGAGTCAGACTACAGAGTCTGTGGCAGTCATTATAACTGGAAAGTAAGGGACAAAACCCCAAATGAGAAAGCCACAAGAGGAAAGCACAAAAACATAAAGTGGAAACCTCAACCATGTGCATAGGAGAGATTGCAGGAAGCCCTCTGTAAATACCAGTTGAAAGTCTGAAAGAAATGAGTGGATATTTTAACTCCTGCCCTCCACAGAGGAGACAAAAGTGGAGACTGAGGCCAGCTAAGTTGTCTTTCTGTTAGAACAAAATCAACATTTTGTTCAGAAGGAAATAACCTGAGGTCTCTATAGCGTATCATACACATTACTAACATCAAAAAGATGGACAATGCCAAGGCTTGGTGAGAATGTTGTGCAACTAGAACTCTCATATGCTGATAAATGGATTATAAAGTGAAGCAACCACTTTGGAGAACAGTTTTGTAGTTTCCTAAAATGTTGAACATACAACTACCATATGACTCAGACACTCCCTTGCTACGTATTTACAGAAGGGAAAAATATATATGTGTACATACAAAATTTGTAAACAAATGTCCATAGAAATTTTACTGTAATAACCCCCAAATCAGAAATGTTCCAAATGTCTGTCAACAGGTGAATGGATAAATTGTGGCAAATCCATAAAATACAATAAAAAGAGAGTGATCAGCCAGGCACGGTGGCTCACGCCTGTAATCTCATCACTTTGGGAGGCCGAGGCGGGAAGATCACAAGATCAGGAGATCAAGACCATCCTGGCTAACATGGTGAAACCCCATCTCTACTAAAAATACAAAAATTTAGCAAGGCATAGTGGTGGGCACCTGTAATCCCAGCTACTCGGGAGGCTAAGGCAGGAGAATGGCGTGAACCTGGGAGGCGGAGGTTGCAGTGAACTGAGATTGTGCCACTGCACTCCAGCCTGGGTGACAGAGCGAGACTCCATCTGAAAAAAAGAAAAAAAAAGAGAGTAATCTGTTTATACACACAAAAACATAGATGAACATCAAGATGAAAATGCTGAGTGAAAAAAGATAAAGAATATACAGTATGATTTTATGATTTTATATATACATATATACACACACACTCACATATACATTTCATATATTTCTCGATAATACAAAATAACCCATAGTGGGGGAAAAAAAGCAGATTTGTAATTCCTTGGGGAAGCAGAGCAGTGGATGGATGGATAGACTGATAGATTACAAAGAATCATACAGAAGGAAAACTTAAAGGTAGTAAATATGATGAGTAGATATTATCTTGATTGTGGTGATACTTTCATACATGTGTATATGTATATATTTGAATACTATAAATATATGCAGTTTATTGAATGTCAGTTACACTTCAATAAAGTTATAAGTGATTACTATAAACATAATTAAAAAATAATAAATATAAGGACTGAAATTAATGAAGTATAAAACAGAGAAATAATGGAAAAATTTAAAAAGCCAAAAATTAATTTCTTGAAAATATTTATAAAATGTCTAAATCTATAGGAAGTTTGATTTTAAAAGAAAGAGAACAAACACAAATAACCATTATCAGGAATAACAAAGGAGATTCTGCAGGCACTCTAAGGATAAGTAAGAAAATATTATAAACAGTTTTATGCCAATAAATTTGACCATTTATATGAAATAGAACATTTTTAAACACCATTTACCAAAACTCATTCAAGAAGAAATAACCAAAAAACGTCTCAACAAAACATAGGAGATGGTCATTACCATCTAGGAGTATGAAAAGATTTTTTAGTCTGGAAACAGAAAATTTTAAAAAAAGAAAAAAATGATAAATTAAACTTAATTTACAATAAAACTTATACTTATCAAAAGACATTATTAAGAAAATGAGTAGTCAAGCCACAGACTGGGAGAAAATCCTTGCATAACATATATCTGACAACGGATTTATATCCAGGATATATTTTAAAACTCCTGCAACTCAATAGTAGAAAGACCAACAACTTAATTTAAAAGGGAAAAAGATTTGAACAAGCATTTCACATAAGATACAAAAATGGCCCAAAAGCCCTTGGAAAATTGCTAAATGACATTGATCATTAGGGAAATGCCAATTAAAAGCATAGTGAGATAGTGCTACCAGAATGACCAAAATTAAAAAGACTAACAACTTTAAGTGTTGGCAAAAATGTAATCAAAACGTTTTTATGATGTTGAGAGTATAAAAAAATAAAGCCATGTTGGAGTACTGTTTGGCAGTTTTTGAAATAATTTTAAATATTCACCTATAACCCAATAATTTTCCTCCCAAGGTTTCCCAAAAGAAATACAACCTACACTTTCAATACTTGCACAGATTATTCACAGCAGATTTATTCAAAATAGCCAAACACAGGAAATAATGTAAATGTCCATCAACAAGAGAGCAGAAAAATAAATTGTAGAGTATTCATGTGATAGAATAGTACTCAACAATGAAAAAGGACTCATATACACTATCTCACAGATATTATGTCAAGTAAAAGAAGCTGGACACAAAAGAATGCATACTGTATGGCTCCATTTCGTGAAGCTCTAGAAAAAGGAAACTAGAGGGGGAAGTATCACATAACTGGTATCCTAGGGAGGGTGTAATTGTATGATAAGGTCTAGAAAATAACATTTTTAGATAATAAAAATATTTTTTGTTATCGTGATAGAAGTATGAATTACATGATTCAACTGATTTATCAAAACTTATATTATGCTCTATAGAGTTATGCATTTCATTTTATGTAAACCTTACCTCGAGAAAACTGGAAACAAAAATAAAAGAAGTGAATAAATACAAGAGTAGGTCTTACGTGGTGAAGACAATAAATATACATCTGTGAATGATTAAAACTGTCATGATGCTATGCAATGGATACCTATAGCTTAGGATAAACTATTCAGTGACCACACCACCCATAGATTTACTGTGCCACTTCTCAATCTGGACAGAAGTGAAAATGATGCAATATGAACAATGTAATTGATTCAAAACATGCTTCCTAGAAAGACACAAATTTTGTAGATGTGAAGAGTTTGAAGAATTGTTTCATGAGATATAAGTAGAAAAAAATCTTTGCAAGCATCTATATAAACTTATTCACCCTGTATCGTTTTAAATAAGAGAATAATTCAAATATTTCTAGAAAGGGTACGGCTGTGTGCTGCAATTATCCAATTTTATGACAGGTCAACCCCGAGTATTCATTTTCCTTAGAATCTATCTTTAGAGACATTTCCCAGGAGAAAAATTTTAAAAGTGGGATTATTTTTTCTCTGATCTTCAGTCTCTTTCTTCTCCAGTCATACTGGCATGAGAGACGGAGGCAGAGCTCATCCCTTCCCCACTTCTGATGTTTTCCCTTCCTGCTACAGCAATGATGTTTCAGCATGTTTCTCACCTGAGTCCCTGCGGACTGCACATCCCTCAGGGAAAGCTCTTGCCCAAGAGGTAAGCATCACCCCAAAAGTCGGTCTGAACTGAATAAAGCACATCCTGATGCTCTAGCTGGATGTTTACAAGTGGTCCCTCCCAGTGGACATGCTTCTTCTTACATTCACCACCACTCCCAAGGCAATTTTCTATTTGGCATTAGTCTGCTGCATGACAAAATGTGCTAATCTGCATAATTACCTAAAATTCTTTGGCACCACTGCATAACTGCTGTCACCATCCTCCTGACACACTAATGCTGCATCCAAACATAAATGGGATCTGCGCCTGTCATATGTCTCTGGTAGAGGCAGGAGGAGGCCCTAGGTGAGATGGTTTGCAGACTCCCTTGCTTAGCAGGAATTTGATGATACCTATGTGCTGTCTATGGTGGTCTCCTACCCAAGTAGTAGATGGAGCATTAAAGGCTTTCCCCCTCTCCTTATATGAGAACGCAAACTAATCCCTTCACCAAGAATTGGCTGATAAATACTAACTCATGTTCATTCATACCTACGTGCCTTCAGCATCTGACCTCTCTGAATCTATACCAGCACCAGGTGCATTTATTTCCAAAGTACCACCTTTATCAGGAAGATATATATCCATTCCTGTGAAACTGCACAAATCTACCACCCTAAATCACTGGAGAATCTTGTCCCAGGGCTTTATAAAATCTTGTCCCAGAACCTCTCACTATGCCTGAAAGTGCCCCTCGTCATGCCTTCTCTCTGCCCTTCTCTCTGGGAGGGTGGATGCATCAGCCACTTCCCTTCAGTCCAACCCATCTCAGGCTTGTTCACAACTAAGAAAAGCTAACTGTTCCATAGCATCTGAACCCATGGCCTTCCAAGCTGAACAAACTGATCTGAGATGATTACGCTACTACACCATTAAATAATGCAAAACTCATTGATCTACAAAAACATGATTTATGCGTTGGGAAGTATGAGCCTCAGCACTGAGCAATCTAAATCTCTTTTTAATTATATTTGGCATTACAAAGAAAGAAAAGGTATTTTTCCCTTTTTAACATAAGATAAAATGTTATTCTAAAGAACAAAGTAGATTTTTTTCTCCTAACAAATGTAGTTTTGCAATTTCTATAGAAAATCAAAGTATCTATTTGTAATCATCCACCATTCATAGTCTAGGAAAAGCTTTAATAAGAAAAGGCAAAAAGCAATCATTATTACATGCTAACTTGTACTTCCTAACTCCCTTTCCCTTTGAACCTTCATTATAAACCTAACAAACCTGAAACTCCATAGAATTTATACTGATCTTCTCTCTCCTTCTGTGTGATTGATGGTCATGAACTTGATATTTCCTGCTCTGATTTCTCTCAGGAAGAAAGAATGTTTGTAGCATTTGATTCATAAGTTTCATAGAGAACAAGCACTATCTGTACAAGCCTCTGTGGTTCAGGTAGTGATGATTAATCTCTAGGTAAGAATGAAAACATGGCACATAGAGGAAGTCAAACTGGTTATTTCTTGCTCAAAATAAGTAACTATAATGAATAAGCAAGAAGCAACACACTTTGAAATAAATAAACTTCTGCTTTTTATTCCCCCAAAAGGAATATTTGGCCATTTACATGATGAGGTAATTGCCTCTTAAATATATGATTTTCAATTCTTATTTACAAACCAATGAATTCAACCTGAAATAAAAGAGACCACAATATAACCAGATGATGAAGATTTGAAATGTGATTGCTTCCTAGAAATTCATTTATTTATTCATTCAAAGAATAGGTATTGATTGCTAATAATTTATATAGTACTATTCTAAGCATTTCAATTTACAGGGAAAAGCAGAAACAATAAGAAAGCTTTCAGTGCATATGATGGCAATTTCTAAAACCCTCAGAAAAGATGGTTGGGCTATGAAGAATAAAGTCTAGGCCCTACTGGCCAAACTTTAATAGATTATGTAGTCTACACTCTAAATGGTTTAATAATTTATTTAATAAACACCTCAAAGGAATTTACATATATCAAAAAGAAATACAAATCTGTATAATTATACAATGAAGTGACTTACATGGTATCAGAATGCGTAAGATACAGAGCAACTAGAATTCCTACACTGCTAATGGGGGTGCAAATTGTTGCCACCTCTTAGAAAACAAATGATAATTATCTTGCAAAATTGAACATAAGCAGTCTGTACAACCTAGCTGCAGCAGAACTCACTAACAGAACCACTAAATATTTACGCTCCATTTCTATAGTGTACATTTGTGGTTGGGAAGCTGCTGTCCAGCCAGAAACTAGATTTCCCAGTTTTCTCACGTCTAGTCAGGATCATTATATTACTTCCAATCAATTGAGTGTGAACAGAATCTGTAAGCTTATATCCAAGCCAAAGTGGTGATCTTCTGTGTCTTCTTCAGGATCTCTTCCAAGGCTACTATAAGACCAAGTGCTGAGGATTTTAGCAGCACAATTTGTGGCAATCTGTCCAAGACAACCAACTAACCAGGAATATTCACATGGGGTTTGCAGTGAGCTAAAAGTAATATTTGTAGTGTTAAATTATGAGATTTTGGAATAGTTTCTATCAGCTATCAGCAGCTGATCTACCCTATGATACACTGAGCAATTCTATTCTTCGGTTTGCTTCTGAGAAGCTCTTGTATATGTGAAGGAGAAGATATGTTGAAAAGTATTCATATTAGTATTGTTTGTAATAGCCAAAATATGAAAAAAGTTTAAATGCTCTTTTTAAGAAAATAGATAAATAATTGTCATGTATTTATATAAAATTCTATACAGCAGTGTAAATAAATGAATTCATTCAAATATATCACCTTGGATGAAAATCAAGAAGATAAATATTGAGTGAAAAACTTTGTTGAAGAATAGATACAGTATAATTCCATTTACAAAAAGTTCAAAAACATGCAAAACTAAACAAAATTTAGAGGTACACCCATATGTAGTGAATTATAAAGAAAAAAAGAATAATGAACACAACATTATGAAAGTAGTTATAACTGAGAGGAGAGAAAATGAACAGAATTGGGAAGAGGCACACAAAGGACTTGAGAGTCAATAAATAACATTCTTTCTGAATTCCCTCTGTAATCAGGTCATAGAACTTAATCTTAGGATCCTGGAGTTCATCTAACTTTTTCTCAGGTTGTATCCAAGCTGCTGGAGGCTCATACCATCCCAGAGTCTTAGAAGGGGCACCTCTGATCTCCATGGCTATGAACAACTCTGCATTGCCCTGCTGAGATTTCCTTATTCTTCTGTGGTTCCCAACTGCCAGCCACATGGATCCCTTTGAATCATTCCTCATTACTACTGCAAGGTGTTATCAGATTGGGCTCTGTTCCTCACATTTTAGTCCCATTCTTTGGTGCAGCGAAATCATCAGCTGTTCCCATAAGATATGAGGCTATCTAAAGTTTTGTGTTTCTTTTAGAAATTGGAAGTCTAACTCTGCCTCATTACATTCTTTTCCTATAGTTATGAGTTGTCTCAGGACCCAGGCTTTTGAAACAATAAAACATTTCTTCTTATTTTTTGTTGTAGCTCCTATTCCTGAAAATGTCACACAATCAAGCTCCTGTGAATGGGGAGAAAGATCAAGACAAAAGAATGTGTGAATATTTCCAAATAGTATCCCATCAGAGTTTTTAAGTATAGTGCATTGTTTTGATGGTGTGATTGTATTAGTGAGACAATACTCTTTGTGAGGAACAAACATTTCCCCAAGCCACATTCTGGAGATGAACAGTGAAGGGCCATGTGAAGACACATTGACAATAACTAAAAAGGAAAAGATGTTTAAGTTTCTAGGCAGCTCTGCAGATGGAATTTTACCAATCTCTCTATCATGCCTCTCATAATCTCCTTTATTATTTCTACTCTCTTCTTCATGTTTGTACCGACTTTTATAACTGCTGATTATATAGTTTTATACAGATTCTCTGCTCAAAATTTTTAGACTGAACCAATCTGATTAAGAAATTTCTCCATTGAGCAATACTCTTCGATGTTTGACCAATACACAGTCAATAATCTGCATTTAGACTGCTTTTTGTCTGGATATGCTTTTGTCAAACCAGTGGCCATCCTGTCACAAAGAGCAGCCCAACACTACACATTTTCTGAATAAATAAGAAGTATAGTTTCAGGTGGACCAAGAGAAAATTATTTTAAGTACCATGTCAAGGGCTGCAGACAGATCATGAAATCAAGAGTAGGTGAATAAGACTAACAGTTTAGACAAGGTGGCATGGATCCATTTCTCCCTGCTCTTTTCTGCTAAGCACAAGTATAATCCCTTTGATAATATGAGGAGCAGCTAAAGGAAGCCCTGAAAGGTGGTATGAAGAAAGCAAGATGATTTAGGGACCTAGGATTAGAGGAATTACACAGCAACAGGTACATAAATCCATTCCACGCAACAAACGAGGATAAATCAGACCCATTATTTCCTGAACTCCAACTTTCCAACAGAAGGCGGCTCATGAAGGTTCATTCTTTTGTGAAATTTAATAGAAATCCCTTTAACATAAGGTTAGCCTGACAATACTGACAAATAGAATTGACCAGGCAACCATAAGTGGCTTCCAGGGTAATTATAGAACTAACAATACAATAACAAAAAGAAATAATTCTGAACTGGGAGGCAGAGGTTGTGGTGAGCCGAGATTGTGCCATTGCACTCCAGCCTGGGACACAGAGCAAAACTCCATCTCAGCAACAACAACAAAAAAATAAATAAATTAATAAACACACACACACAAATAATTCACTGGATGGACTCAGTAGTACAGTGGAGATGAAAGAGCATAGAATCAATAAACGTGAGAACAGGTTAATAGAATTCACCCCATCTGAAAAACACAGAGAAAACAGACTAAAAAAGATAAACAGAGCTTCAGAGACCTGTGGGTCCATAACAAAATATATAGATTTCATATCATTGGAATCTAGGAAGGAAAGACAGCAGGACTGAAAGAATATTTGAAGAAACAATGGCTCAAAACTTCTCACATTTGGTAAAAGCATGAACAGATGCTTCATGCTTGAACAGATGCTTCATGCTTGAACAGATGAACAGATTCAAGAAGCTAAGGAATCCCAAACAAGATAAATGCAAAGAAATCCATACTACCACAATAAACTTCTGAAAACTAAAGACAAAACATCTCAAAAGGAAATATTGTCCATATGGCACATCAATTTGTGTGACAAAGGATTTCTTATCTTAAACCATGGAAGCCAGAAGAAAGCAGGACTGCTCCTGACTTCTCTCAGGAAGAAAAATTGTTTGTACTATTTGATTCATAAGTTTCATAGGCAACAAGCACTATCTGTACAAGCCTCTGTGGTTCAGGTAGTGATAATTAATCTCTAGGTAAGAATGAAAACATGGCACATAAAGGAGGCCAAACAAGTTATTTCTTGCACAAAATAATTAACTATACTGAATAAGCAAGAAGAAACACACTTCTTAGCAATGTGTTTTAGGTGCTGAAAGAAAATAACTTTCAAATGCAACTTCTATATCCAAAAAAATTATCCTTTATAAATTAAAGAAAAATAAAGTCATCTCAGATGAAGAAAAACTAGAATATTTTTTCTAGCAGACCTACCCTTAAAGACTGGCTAATGCATCTACTTCAGATATAAAGGGAATCATCTAAAAAAAGAATCCTAGAGTGTCAGGAAGGAAGAAGTAACCACAGAAAGAGAAGAAATAGTATACATAAAAAAACTATCATTCCCCCTCATCAGTTTTATAAATCACATTTGATAATTGAAACAAAAATTATAAAACCATCTGATGTTCAAAACAATTACAGTCGGTCTTCTATATTCGTGGGTTCCTTTTCCATGAATTCAACCAAACAAGAAGCAAAAATATTTGGGGGGAAAAAAAGGATGGTTTTGTCTATACTGAATATATAAAGATTATTTTCTTGTCATTATTCACTAAATAATACAGTATAACAACTATTTATATAGTATTTACATTGTATTATGCGTTAAGTTATCTGGAGATGATTTAAAGTCGACAGGAGAATGTGCAAAGGTTATCTGCAAATACTAAACCATTTTACATAAGGGATTTGAGCGTCCATGGATTTTTATATCTGCAGGCAGTCCTGGAACAAATCCCCTACAGACACCAAGGAACAACTCTACATTTAGAGGTAAGGAAAGTAAAGGTACTTAATTAGAAATAAACTTTTCACATTTCAATTGAAGTGATAAAATGTTGCTACTAGTAGACCATAGTAAGTCACATATATATATTGTAATACCCAAAGCAACCACTAAGGAAACTACACAAAGAGTTACACTCAAAAGTACTTTTAATAAGAATAATTACCTTGAATGTAAATAGTCTAAATCTACTGAGCAAAGACCAGATATTGGAAAAGTGAAAAAAATAAAACTGTGACCCTACTATATACTACTGATAGAAAACTCACTTCAAATTAAATGACACAGGTAGGTTGAAAGTAAGAGGATGGAAAAGACATAGCATTCGAACATGAAATTTTTTTGAAAAGAAAGAAGGCATGGTTATATTAATGTCTAATAAAATAGAATTTGAAGCAAAGAAAATTTCTAGAGAGCAAAAGGGGCATTATATAATGGTGAAAGAATCAATCTACCGGAAACCTGCAGTGAGGCTAAATGTGTGCACACCAAACAAAAGACTTTCAAAATACATGAAGCAAAAACTGGTGGAACTGAAAAAAGAAACAGACAATTTTATAATCATAGTTGGTGAATGTGCACCAAGATACCATATCCTGACCCATAAAACAAATGTCAATGAAGTTAAAATAATTTAAATCATATACAATCTATTTTATTATAGGAATACTTCATCAAAATTGAGTCATACTAACAAATCTTGCTATGGATTTTCCCAAATGTCACAAAAGTATCTAGAAATAAAGAAAGATAATGACACTGAAATAATGACACTGAAAACTGAAATTGTTAGAAAAACTGTTTTCAGGATCTGAGAGAAATTTGGACTAACTGCAAAACTAAAGGAGCTAGATTGGAAAACAAACCCCTGCCCACTTGTGCAGCCATGCTGGAAGACAGAAAACTCTCTCTCTCTCTTTTTTATTTTATTATTTTTTTTCTGAAAGAGACTTTATTTCTCCCTCAATCTCTGTTTCTTTGTTTAGAAAAACTGGGGGAAGTCTCTTGGCTCAGCCCCAACAAAACTTGTCAAATATCTGTTTACTTGGTGTGTTCTCATTTTTGAGACAAGCAAAAATATTTTTCTTCATTCCTATATTAGTTACATTTTACCCCATAGCAAATTATCTCAAAATTTAGCATCTTAAAATAACAATCATTTTTCATCTCACACAGTTTCTCAGTGTCAGGAATCTGAGAGTGGCTCACCTGGATGGTTGTGGTTTAGCATCTCATATCAGATTACAGTCAAGGTATCAGCCAGGACATCAGCCATCTCAAAGCTTCACTGGTGCTGGTGAATCCACTCCTAAGCTCACTCATGTGGCTGTCGGCAAGCTTCTATTCCTTATCAAAGGCATCTCTCCATAGGCTGCCTGAGTGTCTTCAAGATGCCACAATTGGCCTCAACCCTAATGAGAATCCAGGAGAGAGAAGAGACGGAAAAAATACTCAAGATGGAAACTTTAGTAATCTCAGAAATTACATCCCATTTCTTCTGCTATATGTTATCTATTATATGAATCAATTCTTGTACAGTGTAGGAAGGGATTGCACAATGGGATAAATACTAAGGAACAGAGAGTATTGGGGCTATCCTGGAGGCAGAATACTACAATCCCTTATTAGTAACACTCTTTCTACAACAAGTTAGAACCTGTGATTCCCAATAAACAATGAAGAAGGAAGTAGAGAAGGAAGAAGAGGGATAAGCATAGAACATTGCATCTTGAAAGTTATGGTTCTTCAAGTAAATGCTATCTGCAAACCCTAGAGAAGAGCCATAGCATAAGGTTTATTTTTTGTTTTTTTGTTTGTTTGTTTGTTTGTTTTGGTCTTTGTTTGTTTTTAACTCCAAGTCAGAATGTCAGGAAGCATCTTAAAATTGGAAAATAAGAATACCTATGTCAGTGCAGCAAATCTGTGCTAGTTTATTTTCTGACAAATTTTGATAATTGCTATGTACATAAATCAATCTCTAGCTGCAGTTCTGGGGTGGGAATTTGAGCACTAAAAAGAGTGGTAGTGAATCACGCTAAGGGTAGTCTACACACACTATCTTAAAGGATGGACTTGATTTCTTTTCATGTCAAAAGGCATAAAATGTAAAATCAGCATGCACACTATGAAAGTAGGCAGAAAATTCATGTTACAGAAACATGTTACAGAAACTTTTACTCAAAGTAAAAGCAAACAGCTGAAAACGATTTAGTACAGAAAAAAAAATGTTTAGCAAATAGAATGCTATAGCAATATACAGACTTTCTGAAAAACAACAAAAAAACCAAATATATACAACAGACTGTAATGAGAAGAGCAAAGAACCCAATTAGCAGAGAGACGTAAGATGGAAGGTAAGTTAAGAGTATAAGAAAACTAACAATAAATTACTAGAATTTCAGGGAAAATTGGGAGAAGAAAATGAAAGGATAGAAAGTGACAAAATAAAATGAATAAAAAGGAGGATAACCTATGTAAGCTTTTTAGAATGTGAAAAAAAAAGAGAGTGGTGAATAGACAAGCAAGAAGAGAAATATTATGCATATTCAGATTTCTTCTTAGAATTATAGGTACTCATTTGGCAAAAAACCTTCTGAAGTATGTGGATGGGAAAGCTCCTAAATTGCTGCAATATTAACAGACAGAGATCCACATATGCAGATTTCTTCTCTGAGATGCTAAATGACAAAAGCAATCAAATAACATCTAGATGATTTGGAAAAGAATTATATCACAGCCATGTTCTTCCACATATATGAAGACAAAGACATTCAGAGTTTTTCAGAAAACATACCACTGAAATAACCTTCCTGAAAAAAAAAATGTTTTCTAGATATAATCTATCTCCTGAACATATGCGATGAATAAACATGTGAAAATAAATGAATAAAGAATAGTGTCAGAATTGGTTATTTTCCATCTTCCTGGAATCTATCATATAATAAAGTGAGGGTAAGGTAAAGTTTTGTTTTTGTTTTCTTACAACTCCAAAGAGACAGAAAGAGAAGTTAAATATACTTTTATTCAGGAGGTATGTTAAAGGAAGGTCAAACTTGATAGACAGAAAAGCCTGAGACCAATATCTTGAAGTTACTTCACTCAGAGGACCTATTCTTACCCCAGCCCTCCTTAGACTCATAGAACCCAAAGGCTACCTTCCACCTCCACCTCGGGATCCCTTCAGGAACACAGCCATATGCAACTCAGTGATATGAACTAGAACTGAAGGCCACAGCTAGAAGGCAAGACTCTGAGGTGGGGAAAGAAGGTTTTATTGCAAGTACGACCATGAGAAAAGGAGTTTCCACGAAGAAAACGTTTCCATAGTGACCCCAGTGAGGAGGCTACAACTGATGTTCCAACAGTCAAGAACGCTGGGAGAGATTCTGAAACACCATGTCCTGTGGAATTGCAGGTATTGGAAAGAATCGTCATGGTACAGTGGCAGCTTTATTGCAATCCTGATGAAGACTAAGATTCAGGACTTTTCATTTGCATTGGGCATTGGGCATGTGAATAGTGGCTACTGTTGGGAGTTACAGAAAGTTCTTGGGGAAAAATGAAGCCAGGATGCAGTCAGGAATATCTGTGTAAGTTTTTCTCATGAGTTTCCTAGAGACCTCAGAAAAAGGAATTTGAATCTCCAAGGCTCTAATATTTTACCGGGATTTCTTTTCTCATTCTAAATATGCACTTTCATATCTAATTTTGCATTTTTAAGTTGTCTTCTTTATCTAAAGATGTCCTCAAAAACTCTGTAAGTTTCAGATATGTCATATGAAAAACATAATTTAGGAAGCCCTGGAGAAAATTGGAACTAAAGTAAAAAGCTGTTCTGTACAGTCTGCTGACTTCACATGCATGATTGACTGGTTACTTACTACCCACTCCAACATCTCTTATAATTTCAGCTGTTTTGAAAGTTGATGCTGTTATAGATGCATTGGTATTCATAACTGCTACTTCTTCATTGTGAATCATATCCTTTAACGTTATATTATATTCTTCACCTCATTTAGACCTATTTTTTACCTTTTATTGTACCATGTCTCACACTAAGAACACAATCTATTTTCTTTTTATCTGCCTTTACTTCTCTTTTTATTTTTAACATTAAATCAGATTACTTTAGATTTGTCTCCTGTGTATGGTATAGAGGTAGGTTTTTCTTTGTGATCTGATCTTTTGTTTTCCATGTGAATTAAATCAAGTTACCTTCATTGCTATGACAGGTACGTTTGAATTCTTTCATAGTTTATTACATTACTTATTTTGTTTTTTAATTAATCAAATGTAAGTTTTAGAGAAGTTCTAGAGTTGCAGAAAAATTGAGCAGACAGCATAGTACAGAGGGCGCCCTTATGTTTCTTCTTTCCCTGCATACAGATTCCCCCATTATTAACATCTTGCATTGGTGTGGTATATTTGTTACAATTCATTAATCAGTATCAATACGTTATTATTAACTGAAGTCCATAGTTTATATTTGGGTTCACTATTTGTGTTTTACAGTTAAATTGGTTTTTGCAAATATATAATGTCATGTATCCACCATTACAATATCATACAGAATGGTTTCACCAACCTAAAGTTTCATTGTGCTTTATCTATTTATCCCTCCCTCTCTCCTCTCAAACCCCTGGTAACCACTGATATTTTTTACTGTCTCTTTAGTTTTATCTTTTCCAGAGTTCCATATCATTAGAATCATAAAGCATATAGTCTTTTCAGATTGGCTTTTTCATTTAGTAATATGCATTTAAGTTTCCTCCATGTCTTTTCATGGCATGATAACTCCTTTCTTTTTATTGTTGAGTTCTCTGCCATACTCCAATCTCTGGATGTACCACAGTTTGTTTATGCATTCAGTTATTTTTTGTTAGTTTTTGTTTTTGTTATGAGACAGGGTCTCACTCTGCCATCCAGGCTGGAGTACAGTGTCAGGATCACAGCTCACTGCAGCCTTGACCTCCCTGGCCTCAAAGGATCCTCCCACCTCAGCCTCCCAAATTGCTTGGATTACAAGCATGAGCCACCATGCCTCGCTAATTGTTTTTTTAATTTTTGTAGAGATGGGGTCTGGCTATGTTGCCTATGACCAGGTTGGTCTTGAACTCCTGGGCTCAGGCAATCTACCCACCTTGGCCTCCCAAAGTAATAGGATTACAGGCATGAGCCACCATGCCCATCCCCATTCACTTATTAAAGGCCGTCTGGATTGCTTCCAATGTTTAGCAAATATAAGGAAATCTATTATAAAGATTTGTGTGGTGTTTATTCCATGACATAGTTTTTGACTCATTGGGTAAATACCTAGGCGCATAAATGCTAGATTATAGTTAAACTATATTCAAGTTTGTATGACTGGATATCTAGGATTTTTTAAATCTCTCAACCTAGTCCATGCTTAGTCTCCAGCAATTAATCAATTACCACTTAACTGCTGGCTTCAGCTGTGGACTTCTACTCCTTGGCTTTTGCTCCTGGGAAACTGATTCTGTGTATCCGCCTTTCTTTTCAGTTGTCAAGGTGGCAATTTCCCCTATTACCTCAATTCTCTGCTCTAAGAAGAGTTGTTGATTTTCAGGTTGTTCTTTTATATTTTTATTTTTACATCTTATTGTGAAGACAGATGAAATAACTTTCATGTTCTTTGTCAGACTGGAAGCTAGGAGTATATTCTTTTTTATAAATATATGTATTTCACTGTGTTCTATCATCTTTGCTTTTTATTTCAGGTCTCTGGTATTTCAGAGATTTTGTATTTTTTTCTACTGTGCTCTTGGTTCTCTCTTTCCTTAGGTCCTATGTAGCTGTTCCCTACTATGAGCTACAATAAAATTAACTCCTATCTTCTACCCTCTGCTAGTAGTTTACTGCATACTTTCATGTACTTGCATTTGTGAATGTATTGAAATTCCAAGGACTTGATTTGTCAGACTTAAGTGATATTCTTTGACTTCCAGCTATCACAGAAAATTCTGCCCTTTGTCTTCTCTTTCCTTTGCCTCCTGATTTTTGTTAGTCGTTTCATTTCTTTTTTTTTTTTTTTTTTTTTTTTTGAGATGGAGTCTTGCTCTGTCGCCCAGGCTGGAGTGCAGTGGCCGGATCTCAGCTCACTGCAAGCTCCACCTCCCAGGTTCACGCCATTCTCCTGCCTCAGCCTCCCGAGTAGCTGGGACTACAGGCACCCGCCACCTCACCCGGCTAGTTTTTTGTATTTTTTTAGTAGAGACGGGGTTTCACCGTGTTAGCCAGGATGGTCTCGATCTCCTGACCTCGTGATCAGCCCGTCTTGGCCTCCCAAAGTGCTAGGATTACAGGCTTGAGCCACCTCGCCCGGCCCTTTTCATTTCTATATGAACTAAACATATAATAAATCATTCCATTCCCTTATTCTCGCCTTTTTTTTAGTCTTACTTTTACATTTTAGTTTCATTTTTTTGAGTCTTACTTTTCCATTTTACAGTTAGTAACATGCATAGCTTCAACAATCCTTATTCTCAAGTCTCTCAGTCAGGACTTCATTGGCTGCAGATTCTCCTCTAGCACTGCATCCATTCAACTGAAGATTTCTGATTTAATGGCATAAGAATTGTGGCAAATATACTTTTATTATCTTTGGAATCTCTTCACATCTGTACCTTTGTCATTTTATATTGACTGTATTTGTCTTCATTCTGATGTTGTTAATCTTGCCAGAAGTTTATCTGTTTTACTAATATTTTCAATTAACCAGGATTAGTTGGTTGGTTTGTCATTGTTTTCCTCTTCATTTTATCTTTGTTTCTACTTCATTAATTCTTGTATTGTTTTTTCAGCTTTATTCCATTGTTCTGACTCTAGTTTCTTTGTATAAAAATTGATTAAAATGTCAGGTGTGCAATGCATTTAGTCTCCTGGCTGGAGGGGGAGACACCACCAGAAAAAAAAGAAGGTAGTCTTGTCTCTCTTTGTAAATATACAAGTAACAGACTTGTATATTGTATACGGACTTGTCACTTGTATACAAGTGACAGACTTCTTGCCAAACTAAATGGTTTTATGGAAAGAAAGGCCTCATCTACAAAAGGCTCAGCAAGGTGTACTTGGTTGTTTAGAATTGCTTAAAGAAACTTGAAATCCATAGATTTATAGTACTTGAATGCTTGGGGAATATCATATAAGCTACAACCATGTGAGTATAAAGCAGAGATGGTTTATGACTTAAATAACTCCTTCAGTGGGGGTATTCTGGGCCAGTGAAATTTGGATGCAGAAAAAAAAAAAAAAAAAAAAAAAAAAGCCGGTAGCAGTGGCTGACACCTGTAATCCCAAGCACTTTGGGAGGCCAAGGTGCACAGATCATTTGAGGCCAGGAGTTTGAGACCAGCTTGGCCAACCTGGCAAAAACCCCTTCTCTACTAAAAATACAAAAATTAACCATGAATGGTGCCTCACATCTGCAATCCCAGCTACTAGGGAGGCTGAGGAGGAGCATCACTTGAACCCGGGAGACAGATGTTGCAGTGAGCTGAGATCACGCCACTGCACTCCAACCTGGGCGACAGAGGGAGACTGTCTCAAAATAAATAAATAAATAAGTAAATATTAATAAGTAAAGAAATAATAAAAGACTCAGAATGTCCAGCTAAGTGTTCTCGATCTCTCCATGATTTGACTGTATTCTTTGATTATTTGTATTCTTGATATGATTAATAAAGCTTTATCTCTTATTCATGCGAATCTTATTTGACAATCCAATTCTTTTTCAAAATCTCAATTCTTACTCAACTTATTAAAGTTAAGCCTTTCATATTTTCTAATATATGCATTAAATGCTAATAATTTTTCTCTAAGTACCTTCTTAGCTGCCTTCTACAAGTTTTGATAAGTAATATTTTCATTGTTATTCATTTCAAAATATTTTCTAATTTCCAACAATTTCTTTCTGACCCATGTGTGTTTTTCTAAATTCCCAAACAAAAATGATTTTCTAGTTACCTTCTTATTGCTGATAATCAACCTAATTGCATTGCTGTCAAAGAATGTAACTTTTATGATACCACTATTTTCAAATTGGTCCAGTCTTGCTTTATGGTTAGGTGATAATTTTATTTTTCTTTTTGAGATGGAGTCTCACTCTATCACCCAGGCTGAAGTGTAGTGGCATGATCTTGGCTCACTGCAACCTTTGCCTCCAGGGTTCAAGCGATTCTTCTGCCTCATGCTCCTGAGTAGCTGGCATTACAGACACATGCCACCACGCCAGGCTAATTTTTTGTATTTTTAGTAGAGACAGGGTTTCACCATGTTGGTCAGGCTGGTCTGGAACTCCTGACCTCGTGATCTGCATGCCTTGGTCTCCCAAAGTGCTGGACTTACAGGTGTGAGCCACCGCGCCTGGCCTAGGTGATAATTTTATTAATACTCAGTGTATGTTTTAGAGCCAACTATGGCCCACAGGCTAAATCTAGCCAGACACCTGCTTCTGTAAATAAAATTTTATTGAAACACAGCCACATACATTTATTTATGTGTGGTTTGTGGCTGCTTTTACACTACAATGGTAGGATTGAGCAACGTATCAGAGACCACATGTCCTGCAAAGCCTTTACCATCTGGTTTTTGCAGAGAAAGTGTGCTGAGTAATCCCAGCCCTTTGGGAGGCCAAGGCGGGCAGATCACAAGGTCAGAAGATCAAGACCATCCTGGCTAACACAGTGAAACCCCACCTCTACTAAAAATACAAAATATTAGCCGCGTGTGGTGCTGGGCGCCAGTAGTCTCAGCTACTCAGGAGGCTGAGGCAGGAGAATGGCCAGAATTCAGGAGGCGGAGCTTTCAGTGAGCCTAGATGGCGCCAAAGAACTCCAACCTGGGTGACAGAGCGAGATTCTGTCTCAAAACAAAAACAAAAACAGAAAACCTCAACAAAAACGAAAAAAGAAAAAAGTGTCCTGAGTCTTACTTTAGAAGAACATGTATTCGACTGTTTGGGGACAATGTTTTATGTATCCGTTGGATAAAACTTCTTCTATTAACTTTTAGTTATTTAAATAGTCAACATACTCTTAAGGATTTTTTTTCTATCTTGATCTATCAATTTTACTGAGAGAAGTGTATCAAGATTTCTTGCTATGGTGGTATATTTGCTAATTTAGCCTTACAATTCTGTTAGTTTTGTTATAGACACATAGATAAATTAAAATTCTGTTCTTAGGTGGGCAGAAATTCAGAATAGTTACATTTTCCTGGTGACTGTATTTTGCAAATTTGAATATTAAATGGAATTCTATCTATATTAGTGGCCTTTTAATGGTTGGCATTTGCCAATTTTCTGGTTTAGTATTTGCCTGGTATGTATTTCATTACTTTTATTGTCAATTTTTTTTTTGTTTTTTGTTTTACATATATCTCTGTTGAACAACAGAGAGGTGGGGTTTATTGTTTATTCCAGAAAAATAGTATGTGTATTTAGAATTTCTTCCACGGGCATTTAATATAGTTACTATTATATTTAAATTTATTTCTATAAGCAAATATTGTGCTTTCTATTTGTCCTGGCTTTTGTATCTATTGACTCTTTTATTTCTACTTTCTTGCCCTCTTTTGAATTGATTATATTTTAATTTTATTTTTCATCTTTAATAATTTAGAAATGACATGATATCTACTTACTTTTAATAATTATATTTAACCTAACAAAATCAAATATCAATAAATACAATTGCTCTCCTAGAATCTCTCATGACAATCAGTTTCTTTTCCACTTAAACATTATTTTTCAGTTTTAGTTCTATCATAATTTAACCTTCCTCCATAAAATTGTTATTATTGCTTATTACATGAGTTTATTTGATTTTAACCACATATTTTCACTTTTTTAGTTCATTTATTATTACATTTCAAACTTTCATTTGAGGCCACTTCAACTAAGAAAAAAACCAAGAGAACTTAAATAAACAAGATAGTGGATTTAAAAAGGATAAAATTTTAAAATCTACTTGTTACAAAAGTTAAAAACAGAAGAATTATGTTTAAGTATTTGTTCATTTAAAAGTCTGATAAAATAGACAAAGCTATTATCAAGAATAAAATTATGAAAAATTCTGTTTAAAAGATATGACATAATTTGAAAGTCTACTGATTTACTTTACAGAAAAAAAAATTGATTACCAAAATCAACTGTAAAGATACAGCAAAACCAAGTATATAAAGACTCATAAATAAAATGGAAGAAGTTAGCACAAAACTTTCTCTAAAATAGTGCTACACTGAGCAAATCTAATATGTGAGTTATAAAAATCCACCAAAAATCAAATAAATAATTATTAATGTATTATACAATCCCAGAGCATAGCAAAAGATGGAATATTTAAAATATATATAATATATATATTTTTTTGTCTAGCAATGGGCTATAGTCAAAATTTGATAGAGCATTAAAAGGAGAAAAACTGAGATTCTAGGCAATATTTATTTAAAAATTAACAAATTCAACTCAGCACTATATTAAAAGTTCTAACCTCCATATAAAATTTACCTGAGGAATTTATAGATAAATCCATATTGAGATATCTATTAGCTGATTTGTCATATCAAAAGGTTAAAAAAAATCACATTTATATGCTGAAAATCTATCTAAATCCATGAGCTATTCTTGACTTAAGGAAAAACCTCCTAGTAAATTAGGAACATTACTATACATCATTGATCTGATAAATAATTTTTATTTTAAACCTGTGACTAATGGCATGGTTAACTATAAGATATAAAAAGTATTTTTCTGAAAGTCAGGTATAAACAAAAATACTTTCCCCATTATTATGTATCATTATTTCTGGAAATTTCAGCCAATGTGACAAGACAAAGAAAAAAGAATAAGGAGTTAAGATATTGCCAACAGGAGATACAATTGTTATTTGTAAAATTTGTGACTCCGCTTTTGGAAACACTAAGAAAAAACTGTAAGAGTAATATAACTTATAAGAAAAGTTTACTATTTGGCTAATCAGAAGATAATTAGGCAAAAACATAGTTTTCTTATTTCATAGCAATCACCAGTTAGATTGTATAGTTCATAAAACAGTTCTACTAACAAAAACAATAGAACATTAAACTAATGAAAGCTATATCTTAAATATTAAATATCTGAATAAAAAGTAACGTACCTAGGTGATATGGTTTGGCTGTGTCCCCATTCTTGAATTCTAGCTCCCATAATTACCATGTGTTGTGGGAGGCATCCAGCAGGAGATAACTGAATCATGAGGGCAGTTTCCCCCATACTGTTCTCATGGTAATGAATAAGTCTCATGAGATCTGATGATTTTATAAGGGGAAACCCCTTTCATCTGACTCTCATTATCTCTTGCCTGCCACCATGTAAGATGTGCCTTTCACTTTCACCGTGATTGTGAGGCCTCCCCAGCCATGTGGAACGGTGAGTTCATTAAACCTCTTTTTCTTTATAAATTATCCAGTCTCTGATATGTCTTTGTCAGCAGCCTGAAAATGGACTAATACAGTAAATTGGTAGCAGTAGTGGGGAACCTCTGTAAAGATACCCAAAAACGTGGAAGTGAATTTGGAACTGGGTAACAGGCAGAGGTTAGAACAGTTTGGAAGGCTCAGAAGAAGATAGAAAAATGTGGAAAGTTTGGAACTTCCTAGAGACTTGGAGGGCTCAGAAGACAGGAACATGTGGAAAAGTTTGAAACTTTCTAGAGATGTGTTTGGCTTTGACCAAAATGCTGATACTGATATGGACAATAAAATCCAAGCTGAGGTGGTCTCAGATAGAGATGAGGAACTCGTTAGGAACTAGAGTAAAGGTCTTTGCTATGCAGAGACTGGTGGTGTTTTGTCCCTGCCCTAGAGATCCATGGAACTTTGAACTTGAGATGATCTGAGGTATCTGATGGAAGAAATTTCTAAGAAGCAAAGCATTCAAGAGGTGACAAAGCATAAAAGTTTGGAAAGTTTGCAGCCTGATGATGCCGTAGAAAAGAAAAACCCATTTTCTGGGGAGAAATTCAGGCTGGCTGCAGAAGTTTGCATAAGAAATGAGAAGCCAAATGCTAATCACCAAGACAAGAGGGAAAATGCCTCCAGAACATGTCAGAAACCTTCAAGGCAACTGCTCCCATCATAGGCCCAGAGGCCTAGAAGGAAAAAATGGTCTTGTGGGCTAGGCCCAGGGGCCCCCCTGCTGTGTGCAGCCTAGGGACTTGGTGCCCTGTATCCCAGTAGCTCTAGCCATGGCTAAAAGGGGCAAGGTACAGCTCAGGCCATGGCTTCAGCAGGTGTGAGCCTCAAGACTTGGCAGCTTCCATGTGGTGTTGAGCCTGCAGGTACAAAGAAGTCAAGAATTGAAGTTTGGGAAGCTCCATCTAGATGTATGGAAATGCCTGAATGTCCAGGCAGAAGTTTGCTACAGTGGTGGGGCCCTCATGGAGAACCTCTGCTAGGGTAGTGCAGAAGGGAAATGTAGGGTTGAAGTCCCCACACAGAGTCCCCACTGGAGCACTGCCTAGTGGAGTTGTGAGAAGAGGGCCACCATCCTCTAGTAGATCCACCAACAGTGTGCACTGTGTGCCTGGAAAAGCTGCAGACATTCAACACCAGCCTGTGAAAGCAGCCAGAAGGGAGGCTGTAACATGTAAAGCCACAGGGGTGGAGCTGCCCAAGACCATGTGAACGCCGATCTTGCATCAGTGTGACCTGGATGTGAGACATGGAGTCAAAGGTGATCTTTTTGGAGCTTTGAGATTTGACTGCCCCACTGGATTTTGGACTTGCATGGGGCCTGTAATCCCTCCATTTGGCTAACTTCTCCAATTTGGAATAGGTATATTTATCCAATGCCTGTACCCTCATTGAGTCTAGGAAGTAACTAATTTGCTTTTGATTTTACAGGTTTATAGACAGAAAGGACTTGCCTTGTCTCAGATGAGACTTTGGATTGTGGACCTTTGAGCTAATGCTGAAATGAGTTAGTAATTTGCAGGAAAGTTGGGAAGGCATAATTGGTTTTGAAATGTGAAGACATGAGATTCGGGAGAGGTCGGGGTGGAATGATATGGTTTGGCTGAGTTCCCACCCAAATCTCATTTTGAATTCTAGCTCCCATAATTGCCACGTGTTGTGGAAGGGACTCAGTAGGAGATAATTGAATCATGGGGGGCAGTTTCTCATATCCTGTTCTCATAGCAGCAAATAAGTGTCATAAGATCTGATGATTTTATAAGGGTAAACCCCTTTCACTTGACTCTCATTGTCTCTCTTACCTGCCGCCATGTAAGATACGCCTTTCACCTTCCACCATGATTACAAGGCCTTCCTAGCCATGTGGAACTGTGAATCCATTAAACCTCTTTTTCTTTATAAGTTACCCAGTCTTGGGTATGTCTTTATCAGCAGTGTGAACATGTACTAATACACCATGAAAGATGTGGATCTGAGAATGTGTCCTACGAGAAATGCTCCTTTATGTTTTACCCCTTTCTTCACCTTTAAGGTAGTAAAGAGAATTTGTGTTTGAAGAATGCAGGTAGGTATTCCAGTTGTCAGTCTTGGAAAGGAATGAGAACCATGGATTTATCGCAATCATCCTTATAATGTTGGGCCTAACCCCACTGCAGGGAAAGACTGTCAGCCTCTTATTTCCACAAGGCTTAACAAATAAAGCATGGAATTCTGGGAAATTACTGACACAGGCAAAAGGGCAAGGGTTATAGGTGTTGTGATAGAAAAGTGATTCCTCTCAGACTTAGCACCTCCAAGACATATCTCAGAAGATGGTGGCTGTGAGTAAGCTGATAAGGCTCAGATGTGTCTGAATGAGGAACATCTTGGCAGCAAAATACCAGAGTAATATGGATTCAAGGTGGACCTACATTCCTCTAAAGGACCAGTTGATTTAGACAAGTGGCTTAACAAAACAACCCTATCACAGCACAGAGGAGTAAAACTTCCCACAGGTGAAGGTAATTATTTGATAGTATATCCTATTTCATGAAAGAATAGCGGTACTAATGACAGAGAGAAGGGTTCTCCTTATCTCTAAAGGTGGATGTCCAGAGCTTTCATTTGTAATCAAAGATGTCTCCTAGCTCAAAGTAAACTATCCAAGTGAAGCAAAAGCATTATCCTACATTGGTACTAGACCTTCCATTGGTCTTAGAATGGTAGAATACAAAAGTCTGTAATTTGATAAATAATAAATTAAAAGGCAATAAAATAAGACATAAATATAACCCTACCTGTATCCTTTGTATTATTGATAATTTTCTTACATTAGAGATAATGATTACCTTGTGAAGGAAAACATAGATATTATACAAATCCAATTAGTGGGATGGTATTGGTTTTAACTTGAAAACAGATCATAAAGTAAACCTGAATGAATGTTTCCATATAGTTAAGAAATTACTATTAAAGAGAAATAAAACACTGTAATATGCAAAAATCAGTACAAATCCTAGAAAAAGAAAGTCAATAAATAACTATTTGCTTATTTTTCAAAAAGACAAAATACCTGTCATTAGCAGTTAAATGTTTGTTTTAATGTTTGTTAAGACTATTAACTTAATAATTTTGAAATATCCTTATTTTAAACATAATTGCCTCCACGGAGCTTAACACTTAAGTTTGAGGTTAAACTACCATGATTATTACTTATGAGAAATGACATTTTCCCACAAAAGTCAGATTCAGAAAAAAATTTTTACCACATTTTATTATAGATAGAAATATTGTTAAAAAGTGGTAAACAGCTTTGTTTACTCACTGAAAATTGTAGACTGTATTCAAAACACATTTGTTTTTACTATGTAATAATTAAACTGGTGATATACTAACATTTATCTACCTGTAATGAACTCAATAAATAAAAAAGGACTGAGACTATATTTTTAAAATGAAAACCTATAGCTAAGAACTCTATATAAAAAAAGAATTTGTATTTTACAAGTAAAAATAAAGTTATCCTAAAAGATTAATTTTAATATACAATGCACAATATCAATTTGTCAAAAGAATTATAGTACCATGATTCAGATAAAAAAAAATCCCAGGAGAGGATGGCTAAGAACAGAGGGGAGACCTCTTTATTATCAAATAGCTAAAGAGCTGGCTAAGCAAACGATGCAAGATTAATATGAGATTAACCTCCATTTTAGACTTAGAGGGAAGCAGCTGGCCTCTACTGCAAAACTCTAGTCTAGAACCACATCAGTTTGTGTCTTAGCATCAAATAACAGCTAAGATACAGTTACAAATGCATTTATAGGTTAAGGAGCCTGGGCTCTAAAGGTAGTGTCAAAATATAATTTCTATTGTGTATGCCTTAAGAGATATGAATATAAAAATCAGATTAGGCTACAAAAAGAGAAAAATCGATCCATGGTCTTTAAAACTTCAAAGAAAATTTTAACACATTGTTTGAGACTTCCAATTCCCTTAAGAAAATAATGGATATGTTCAGAAATAATAATCTTTTCATGTAATTTTCCAAACCATACAGATGCATCAGGAGACCTTAATAAAACCACTCATAAGTTACTTAGAGAGCAAAACTAAGAAAAAGAGAAAATATAGACTTCTATTTACACATAAGTGAGGAAATAATATGAACATTATGTGAAAAAGAAGAGAGTACAGTAGGGTCCTGGACTTGGTAAAATACAGATAATGTTACCCCAAGGAAAACACTCTTTTTCTTTGGTGTTTTCTTTGGGATAAGACAAAACCTTACCCCAACTAAGATGTGTGGCCTGGTGGACCAAAGCAATGGCTATTCAGGAACTGCGGGAAGTAGGAGAGGCATGAAAGTTGCAGGACCAGAGAGGTGGCAACCCTGTGAGAAGGCATTGCTTAGGGTGGAGTGTGACGCAACCTAAAAAAAGTAGATATCCCTTGGAAAGAGACTTGATAGTGAATGCAAAGAAAAAATAAAGTGGTGAAAAGTAAGGATCTCATAGAAAGTTAAAAAAGAAAATAACAAGTGGAAGACATATCAACTTGTAAAAAAGTCATCATTTATTAAAGGCATTGTACTTCCATGCACCCTCAGAAGAGAGTGCTCTTGAACTAAGCAACCTAGCAAGCTGCCGAAACCCCTCATAATGTATCATAGGAATGCTTGTTGTTGCTGATCCTGGAAAATCCAAGACACTTTAGAATGAACAGAAAGTCAGGCAACATTTACGTACAATTGTGTAGGAAAAAGAAAGTGAAACTCAGTTGTTTAATTTCATGAAAATAGTCCTAAAATATGCAACAGAGAAAAATGTTGATGTAACATTCAAACATAAAGTCTGTAATCGTTAACAAGCACTGGCAGATATATACATATTTGGATATGTGTGTGTGTATATATATATTAAATAAGTATAAAATTACGCATATATAGTAATAACAAATATATATTCCAGTGAAATCAATATCTTTTCTTCTCAATAGCACATGTAAATTGATCTTACATTAAGTCACAAAGAAAATCTCAATAACAACCCTAATGTAGAAATAATGTAAGATCATTTATTCATAAATTATGTATAATTTTTATATAAGATGATTTTACGTATGTTATATATAAATGATTTTATACATAAATGAAAATAATTAGAAAACTTCTTTGATAGTTCAATAAAAAGAAAAATACAGCAAATACTAAAAAATAATGGTAAAAGTTGCAGTTCACTGCGAATACATCTAACAATGTTATGTATGAGTATAGATTCAATATACTTAAAATATAACCAACAAAATCTAGCAATGCATTTAAAAAATAATATACAAATAGGTTGTATCTTTCAAATTCAAGAATGGTATAATATCAGAAGAACTTTTACATATTTTTCCATAGATTATCTTATAAAAACTGTCTGATCATCTTGATTTCTTTTACAGATAGATCATTATTGATGTAAATAAATGCAACTGATTTTTGATGTTGATTTTGTGTCCTGACACTTTACTAATTCAATCATTAGTTCTAACAATTTTTGTGGCATTTTAAGGATTTTCTACACAGAGGATCATATCATCTGCAAACAAAGATAATTTTACTTTCTTTCCCATTTGGATGGCTTCTATTTATTTTTCTGATCTGATTGTCTTTGCTAGTATTTCCAGCAATTTTAATAGAACTGTCAAATAGAAGTGCAAAGGGTAGGCATCTTTTTACCTTGCCTTGTACCGTATCTTAGAGGAAAACCTTTCTATCTTTTAGCATTAAATAACAAGTAAGATACAGTTACAAATGCATGTATAGGTTAAGGAGTCTGGGCTTTAAAGGTAGTGTCAACATATAATTTCTATTGTGTATGCCTTAAGAGATATGAATATAAAAATCAGATTAGGCTACAAAAAGAAAAAAATCGATCCATGATCATAAAACTTCAAATAAAATTATGTTGGCAGTTGGCTTTTTATAAACGGCCTTAGTTATGTTGAGGAAATTTTCTTCTATATGTATTTCGTTGAGAGTTTGTATCATGAAAATATGTTGAACTTTGTCAAGTATTTTTCTGCATCTATTGAGATAATCATGTAATTTTTATCTTTCATTCCCTGAATATAGTGTATTACATTAATTTGTGTATGTTGGCACAGGTGCATATAAAGACAATAAAGAATTTTTATTACTATAAGTACAGTTAGTAAATCTATTAATGAAGGCAAGAACAACAAAGTTGGAGGCATCACACGTTCTTATTTCAAATTATACTACAAAGCAATAGTAATCAAAACAGTATGGTATTGGCATGAAATACACACATAGACCAATGGAACAGAATAGACAGCCCAGAAATAAACCTAAGCACATGTGGTCAATTAATTTCCAACAAGGCCACCAAGAAGAAATGATGAGGAAAGATTAGTTTTTTCCAATAAATGGAGTTGAGAAAACTGGATATCCATACACCAGAATCAACTCAAAATGGATTAAATACCTAAACATAAGGCCAGAAACAAACAAACAAAAAACTCCTAGAAGAAAACATAGGAGAAAATCTTGTTGATATTGAACTTGGCAATAATTTCCTGGATATCAACCCAAAAGATTAAACAACAAAAGCAAAAATAAATATGTGGTGCTACATCAAACTAAAAGGTTTTTGCACAGCAAAGGAAGCAATCAACAAAATGAAAAGTAAGCCTACAGATGGGAAGAAAATATTTGTGAAACATACACCTCATGGGGTTAATATTCAAAATATGTAACAATTCAAATCTAGAGTAAAAACGAAAACCAAACAACCTAGTAAAAAATAAGCAAAAGAGCTAAACAGACATTTTTCCAAAGAAGACATAAAAATAGCCAACAAGTATATTAAAATGTGCTTAACATCATTAACTACTGAGGGAAATGCAACTCAAAACTACTATAAGATATCAATTCTGCTGTGCAGAAGCTCTTTAGCACTATTCATAACAGCAAAGACATGTAATCAACCTAAATGCCCATCAGTGACAGACTGGATTAAAAAAATGTGGTACATATATACCATGGAATACCATGCAGCCATAAAAAATGATGAGATCATGTCCTTTCCAGGAATGTGGATGAAGCCGGAGGCCTTTATGCTTAGCAAACTAATACAGAAACAGAAACTCAAACACTGCATGTTCTCACTTACAAGTGGGAGATAAATGATGAGAATGCATAGACACACAGAGGGAACAACACATACTGGGACCTTTTGGAGGGTGTAGGGTGGGAGGAAAGGGAGGATCAGGAAAAATAACTAATGGGTACTAGGTTTAATACCTGGGTGATGAAATAATCTGTACAATAAACCCCCATGACACAAGTTTACCCATGTAACAAACCCACACTTGTACCCCTGGACTTTAAAAAAATTTTGTAATTTAAAAAATAACAAAAAATAAAGATATCACTTTATGCTTGTTATGATGGCTATTATGAAAAAGTCAAGAGGTGTTTGGAAGGGTGTGAAGAAATGGGAATCCTTGTATACTGTTGGGAATTTAAACTGGTACAGACATAGTAGAAAATAATATGGATGTTCCTCAAAAAAATGAAAATACAACCATCATATGACCGAGAAATATCTCTTCTGGGTATATACACAAAAGAATTGAAGTCAGTACTTCAAAAACATATCTGCACTACCATGTTCACTGCATTATTCACAATAGCCAAGATAGGAAAACAATCTAAGTGCCCATCCATGAGTAAGTGGATAAAGAAGTTGTGAGATATGTATACACACAGGCATACACTTATACATATACACATACACATGCATATATACAGTAAAATATTATTCAGTCTTACAAAAGGAGATACTGCTATTTGCAACAACAAGTATGAATCTAGAGGATACTATACTAAGTGAAATAAGCCAGATACAGAAAGAAAAATACTGCACAATCTCACTTATGTGTGGAATGAAAAAGAAAAAAAGTTGAATATATAGAAACAGTAGAGTAGTGGTTACCAGGGACAGGGAAGGGGAGAAAAATGAGAGAATGTTGATTAAAGGGTACCAACTTGTAGTTATGTTAAGATAAACAAGTCTAGAGATCTAATATCAGCAGGAGGACTACAGTTATTAATACTTCATGTTGAGAATTTGCTCAAGAGTAGATTTTAGGTGCTCTTATCAAAAAGTAAAGATAGAAAAAAGCAACTAGCAACTACAGAACGTGATGGACATGTTAAAGTTGCTTACCTGTAGTAGTCATTTCACTACAAATATGTATATCAATATACAATTTTGTACAACCTAAATTTACACAACTAAAAAAGTTCAACCTTTATAATAATCTTGGAAATACCAAATAAAACAAAGATAAACTAAAATACCATTTAATTAAAGTGAAAAGTGATTTATTAATGTTTTTCTGTTTATACCTAATGTATTGGCCTTTTTCATACATTTTTATTTGGGGATAGATTGATATAATTTGTAATACACTTTCTCAGTGTAAACTAAGGACATTAAAATGTGTATATGTCTTTACTAAGTTATTTCCACCTTAAGAGAACAGAAATGGAGTTATTCATCACTTGGTAGTAAAATTCTGCATTGCTTTTATTTTTATCCTTATGTATTTAATTTTCTATACAGTATACAATTAGTTTAATAATATATTTTGAAATATAAAATAACATTAATTTTACATGAAAGACTTAGATATCCTAAGAATAAAACTTCAAGGAAAATAATTAAATACTGCAGTAGTACAACTAGGAAGTTGCTCTAGGTTTAGGCAAGCCCGTAGGATAAATGATTAAACCTGCTTCAGGTTGGGCAAGGAATACTTCATCAACAAGGAGAAGATTCAACTTGCTAAATAGTTGCAAGGAGGGAATGATATTTTTTTCAAAGAAAGAAACTTATGGTAAAGCTTAAAAAAAGTGTTCCTTAAAGTCCAAAGTAAAGTGTACATCCTAATCGTCTGGAGTTGTTGTTTAAAATGTGCATCTTTGAGCGCCAGCTCAAACCCACTAAGTAAAAACCCCTGGGCACAGGGCATAAAAGCCTGCTGTGTACCTGGCTCTAAAGATGGTTCTCACGCACAAAATTTCAGAACCACATTGCAGAAAAGTAAAGCAGTATGACATGCTTTGGAAACTTCAGATAATTTAGTGCAACTGTATTATAGGTTACAGATAATGAGAGATGAATCTGGAAAAGAATGTTATGGTACATGCCTAAGAATTCTTAAATGACACACAAGGGGCTTGGACAGTATGTGAAGATTCCAGAGGAAACCACTGAAGAGTTTTAAGCAAAGGAGTAACCTGATCATATTTTTTTCTTTCCAGGATTACCCTGGCATCAGTGTAGATGACTGGATATGAGGCAGACATAGATTGGAAGAAAAACTCCAGAGTGTTTTAATTTTTCCGGCATAAGAAAGGATTAGGAAAGGCTTACTTAGGTATAATTGGTGAACAATTGATTACGTGGATGAAGGGAGAAGAAATAATTTTGGATGATTCTGATACCCATGTTTGCCTGCTTCCATATCTAAGTTTATAACAATATATAGGGACAAAGGATATTTTAAATCTACAACTCTGTACTTTTCTACTTTTCCTTATTTTTATCACAGGACCTAATTTTACTGGAAACCTGAAGCTTGTAAAGATAAGTTCCTGCCACTACAATAAGTCCATCAGGTCATAAGAAGGCTGATGAAGGATGACGAGACATCCTTCTTACGCTGATTATTTTAGGTCAGATCCTTGGGGACACCCTAGAGATTTAACTCTGGATGCACCAGAGCTAAAATGTCTACAGACATTATTACAATGTATGGACAGACACTCCACAGGATATTCTCTGACTGGATAAGATTGTTGGCTAAAAGCCTAACAGGACTTTTGCGGGAGACAGCATGCACACTTGAGGGTGCTATGATCCAGGCAATTTGGAGGCCTCCATTGCAGTTTCTATGGTTAAATATTGTGACAATGTGTGTGCAGAGGGGACACATCAGTGGTAGTCCAGGGTAATTTTAAAAATATTGTCTTATTAAAAGCCATCCCATTCCTATTTTGACTTTTTGTGTCACAGAATGAGACATTCCTTTTTAATTAGGCTATCTGTGAAACCACAGCTACGACTTGCCTTCACAATGATTGTGGCAAGAAGGAATTTCCCTTTGACTGCCGAATGTCCTGTGACCACTTTATATATTTCTTAATTAAACTAACACTGCAGAGGTAATAGGGCATTAGAATAATTTCATCCAAAATATCTACTTCCTATCCATGCTGATCAAAGAGATGTAAATGTAGGCTGAGTTGGATCCATGATCCCTTAAGGGCTTTGGCTACATGGGAGATAAAGGGAGCAAATACCAAATCCAGCTCCTTTTGGGGTTTCTAGGAGCCCCCAGAATCCTCAAAGGCTCTGACTCACTCACTCTGCATCCCCATAACACACACGAGATCCTTCTCCTCTAAGTATTCCCACCAAAAACAGTCATAAATTCAGGCCTTAACCAAACTTTTAATGGCATACTGCTTTTTGTCATGGTTATCTATTATCTTTTTTCTTAAAGCACTGCCTCTGCTCTGCTGTTTTTTCAAAAAAAAAATTTATTGACTTGTATGGAGAAACCAGGGTATTTGTCCTGTAGAGTATCCAACATTAAGGATTTACTTTCCTTGGTTTCTTATAATTTGTTCCTATATCCCCAGTATTTCCCTACAATCTGGCAATATGATAGTGAGATCTAGAGGTTTGACTATCTTTGGGTTGACTGTATTTTATTTCTCCAAGAATACTTGATGGGGAGGATCCACTTATTATTGTTTCATATCAGGAAGCAAATAATGTCTATGACTAAACTATTATGGATGTCAGAATGATCTGTGAGTTCAGAGACATTAGCCTGATTTCCCATGAGACTGTCCCCTTTCATACAATGGTTTCAGCACCCAATGATGATGGTTACCTATATTCATACTTTTGTTAGGGGTATTTTCTAACATTTTAATGCATATATTAGGTGGAATTATATCAATGACATCCATATACTATTTTCCCTGTGGTACAGTCTTTAAAAATAAACAAAAAAAAAGGATAAATGCTTTATTCTTTCTGTTAATTCATCAGTTTTCAAATTAATGAGATAATGCCCTAGAAACCTCCAAAAGGTATGAAGGAGGTGAGTGTGTGTGTATAATCATAAATTCAGATTTCTATGTATTTATATACATTGTGGTCATTATTTGTTTTGATGGTCATATTGTCTCATTGTAGGCTAGTGGGAGCTCCTTAATATTACTCTTCTGTTTTTGTGACATGATTCATTAGTCTTTGATAGCTTCCTTGATTACTGCAGTAAGATGGCCCAAGCTTATCTTACATATTTCCTGCCCCAGACCTGGATTCAGCTCTTCTCCTAAGAGCACTGGTTCTTTTTAGTGGGTAATAGTATGGAGAGACCACAGTCTGGATAGTAATTGTAACTACTGCTACTGAGTTGTCATTACTTCAAGGACTTTTCAATAGAAAAGTGGGAAATACAGATTTTTTGATAGAGAAAATCAGTTATTAATTTATATGAGTATTTCTAACTCGAATTTAAGTCAAAGATTTTTACTTAATTTCTTTCGTTGTATAGTTGTATCTCATTTTCTCTTAACGCTGAAAATCCTGACTTCTAAAGAAATGTAATTACTTGTTTTCTTACAGCATAGTATTCTAGATACAATAGGTTCAAAATAACACCAGTATTACTAATAACAATGAGACTACTAAATGCATCTTCAGAGTGCACTAAAATCTCAGAATTCACTGCAATATAATTCATCCATGTAATAAAAAACCACTTGTAACTCCAAAACTATTCAAATAAAAAGTAATAATAAATTTTAAAATGCATTTTGAGATATCTTCAGAATTTTTTGACCTTTATATTTCCCAAATGACATTCTCATATTAATTTTTGAAGTCATTGAAAATAAGTATATATCCTTTGTGTAGTTATGCCACTATTTGGTATTCAGTTGGGTTTGAATGTTTAAGGAAATGCTTTTTCTTTTTTATTTAATTTTGATTATGAATTATGTCAAATACTTACATGGTCCAAGATCAAAACTATATAACAGGTATATTTACATAAATATTATCTCCACAACTGTCCACCCCTCTGTTCCCTCCATCCCTCTACAGGTAAACATTTTTAATATCTTTAGTATCTTCTGTGATGTTTGTATATATGTTTATTCATACTGTTCTAGGCCCTGTATTTCTTATGTATCCTGGGAGTCCAAAGATACACATATATAGATATTTTGCTAACTCCTCATCCATAAAATCTTCAACCAGTCCCCAATTGATGAGTACCTGGTTTTCTTCTAGTTTTCAGCATCATTCAGAGTTCTCAGACATATACCTATTTGTCAAAATAACTGGGATAAATTTTTAAATGAAAGATTGTTCAGGCAAAAGGTAAATGCATTTGTAATTCTGCCAAATAAGAGGCATACTTTTAAATACGTTAATCTTGCCATGAAAATGTAAGAATTTTGAAAAATTATTTTATTACAGAGAAAGAAAAAAGCTGTTTCATTGGAATGAGCATATTTAATCAATGATAATTTACTGGTTAAATTTAAATTATTAAATTTATGCATGGTTTATATAAATAAACACCTTAAACAGTACAAACATTTGAAAAACTTTACTTTCCTTGGTTTTTATAACTTTAGTGGTCTCCAACCCACTCTGTCTTAGGAAATAATGTAACACCAGGAAAATCCTTCCATCTATCTATATGTAAACACAAACATATACATGTGAGTGGGGATTGGTAGATAAATAGATAGAAATTGTTTTCCCAGAGGACAACATTTCTGGCTTTAATAAATTGATCAGCTTTTTAAATCAGTCAAGAAAGTTATGATCTTTTAAATAAATCCCCTTATTCACTCACTGTACTGCAATCTAACACAATAAAATGGGAGTAATATTTTTAAAGTGTTGGTAAATCTGCGACTTCATCTTCTTGGGCCTAAAATATAATCCAACTTTTAAAGCAAAATGAGTTTTATTTGCTAGTCCTTTATATTCTCAAATATCTTAAAAAACACATGATTATGTTGTCTTACGTTGTTTCAGTTATTATCCTCTTCTGAAATCAGGAATACAATCCCAAGAAATGAGTGAGTCATATTTGCTTTTATATCTTATGCATTGCAAGAATTCAGTCGCACAAACAGTTGAACCATAAATTAAAAATGGTAGACTCACATTTGAATAGCAGCTAGCTGTGTATAAAAAACATACAAATTTTTTAAAAAGTGACTTGTGTCAATAAAAACTGGTGAATAAATCACTAATGATTTGTTTCCTCATGCTGTCATATTATTCTTCACATATAACCATAAAGGCAAATAAGCATTCACAAGATGACATATTAAGAATGTTTAAAATTGCTTCTTCCGAATTTTCCGGATTCTACTGGCAAAGCGAAACTTTGGTATCTTCTTTTTCCTTTTCAAAGCTACAATCAATAAAACAACAGTGAAAATCATACATCTCCAGTCTGTAGGCTCACTATAAATCACTATTTCTGACACGGTTATTGAGCTCACTTCATCTTGTTTTTAAGGACTGTGAAGTCAAAACTCATTATACGCTCAGTTAATAATATTTTACCTTTAAGATATGAAAATACGGCTACTGTCTACTGCAGCTAGCCAGTAAAAGCATTTTGACAAAACCGATTAACACTGTGGAGATACTTATGTAGAAGTAGTCTAGAAATGGCAAATTGCTGTTAGTAAAATGGATAAATAAAAATACAATTTTGCTGATAAGTTATTTATAAAGTTTATCTAAAGGCAGAATAAGAAAACATTCACTACCTTTTGCACAGGCGCGTCTGCAATCCTCCCTGCTAACAAAGTTATTGTCATTCCCTCCACAGCCAGTATAGGTGAAAGCATCACAGGTTTTGTATCTTGGATTAAAATAATAGCGAGTCACGTTGGCAGAGCACAGTCCCTCATCTTTTGGACTGTAGCAAAATGATGGACCTTTAGAAAAAAGAGAAGAAAATTAGAAATGTGATAATACCAGAATTTTTAAAGTATGGTGATTACTGAAGTAACTGAAGAAAATCTCATCCCATAGAAGCCTCAGTCTGAATCCAAAATATCATACTAAACCTTTAAAAAGATGTGCTTCAAATTTCAGGTAAGCTTACATGCTAAATTTAATTCTAAATTTTTGTAAACTGGATAGAATTTCTTCTGAAGCTACATCTTTGTATCCTTTAAATGTAAAAAGAAGTTAAACCCAAATACCAGATATGGTTAGGTAAAACTGGGGTAAGTTTCAAGGACAATATGTGGCATGATTTGGTACATTTTGTCGTGTTGGTAGTTTTGCTTTAATGTTTTTAGCAGCTCTCATTCCATTATTAATCAAGAATATATGCATACTAATTTCCAGGTAACCACTGGAGCAAAACATTTATATCTATACAAACAAGAGAACATCCACAGCAACCATCACCACATTAACTCAAGAGTTTGCATATTCAACACAGTATAGCCATAAAGCTTCATCAAATTCTCTGCCAAAGCAAGTTTTCCTTGTTTGTTGAACTTTTCAAAAATCTCTGTGTCTAGGGGAAATATCTGTATTGTCTCCCTCTGCAAATATTAACTACTACTCAAGAGACCATCATTTCAATGATTCAGGTGTAGTGGTGGGAGAGGTAACAAACGGATAGGACAGGAAAGTGTAGAGATGTTTGTGCTGCAATTTGCAATTACTAAAGAATACAGAAATCTAACCGAAAACTTTATAAATAAATTTTCAAGTTTCACCATCTTAATTCTGTATATATTCCACTATCTCACATGTATAACTGATTCTGTACAAATCTGAGGTCATAACATTCATTAATGAATACTTTAATCTTTTATATGTAAATTGAGTAGATGAGAAATAGTTCTAAAGAAACAATTCAGGGCCGGGCGCGGTGGCTCACACCTGTAATCCCAGCACTTTTGGAGGCCGAGGCGGACAGATCACAAGGTCAAGAGATCGAGACCATCCTGGCTAACACGGTGACACCCCCTATCTACTAAAAATACAAAAAAAAAAAAAAAAAAAAAAAGAAGAAGAAGAAAGAAAGAAAAAAAAATGAGCTAGGCATGGTGGCGGGCACCTGTAGTTCCAGCTACTCAGGAGGCTGAGGCAGGAGAATCGCTTGAACCCGGGAGGCAGAGGTCGCAGAGAGTCGAGATTGTGCCACTGCACTCCAGCCTGGGCGAAAGAGCGAGACTCCGTCTCAAAAACAACAACAAAACAACAACAACAACAACAACAACAACAACAAATCAGAAGAAGCAGAAAGCAAAAATTTGAATCATGGCTTTGTCACTTTCCAGTCCTAAGAGTTTGACAAGTCATTAACTTGTCAAGTAATGTGAAATCATGAGAATGCACACCATGTTAATTTCGCATCAAATTGAGTTTTTTCCACCCAAATGTCTTTTTAAAAAAGTGAAATAGAAGTACCATAAAAATCGTATTTACTTTTCTTTGGTGCACAGAAGGCCATACAAGTAACTTCATCTGGAAACCTGTTCTCAATCCAGTTCCGGTGACACCCACCAGATGAGAATTTTTCGCATGTCATGGAACTTAGATTAAAGAAATACTTTTCTGTGGACCCCTCACACTGGTCGTCCACGCTCACTTGCAGCCGGCAAACTTTGGGAACTTCTAGGAAAAGGAGAGTAATAGAACAATGTTAGTCAAAGTAGCCTTCTTATTACTTTCAAAACTTCACTGTATATTCAGCAACATTTTATGGGGGGAGAGAAGTCGTATTAGTGTTGGAATAGTAAATCCCCAGAATACTCCTATGAATCCAGATATTTACTTTTTTCTTTCTTTTTTCTAAAAGAGTGTATTCAGAGCTGACTCAGCTGTGAGGTATCTTTCATGTTCCGTAGAAAGACACTTTGTTTTCTCTGGGTGTTCTCTGATTGTACATATGCAGTTAATCAAAGCTTATTCAAATGAATATGCATTTTCCCCTGGCTCAGTTCCTTGCATCGCAAAGCCCCATGTTCTCTTACAGGCCTTAACAGATATAATCTAAAAATTAAAAATAAAGTAAAATACAACATTATTATGAATCTCCACCATATCCCGCAACTAATCCAACACATGTTTGGGTATCGGGACAAAAGTAGAGTTATATAATGAGCTAAGTCACACTTTAATAATAAAATCCACTAAAAGTATTTCAGATTGATGGACAATCGACAGGAGGAAATGATGTACTGTAGGAGAGTTAAAAATCATAGGTTTGTAACTAAAGAAAAACACAGAGAAGCACTTACGTTGCACCTAAACACGTTATTCTCTTGCATTTATTATACCCTATGGTGAAGGAACGAGTCTTTCCCTGAGTCCGCATAGGCACTGAATTATGATCAATGTCAACTGGGAGACAGAAAATGTATTAGTGGTTGTAAATTTGTGATTATTTTTGAGAAACTGAAAACCATGAGGTTTGCTTAACACTTGAGAAAACCCAGACTACAACTTCCAGTAGAAACCGAGACGTGGGAAACTGGCGAAGTTGCTACCAGCCGCCGGCGCAAGGAGCGCGGGAGTCCTGGGTGCGGCCGGGGCACTTACTTTCTATCCGCCAGCAAGCCTCGTCGCAGGCCTCCCAGGTGTAGAAATTGTTGGCGTTGCCCTCGCAGCCCCCGTACAAGAACTGGCGGCATCTCTGCGTGTACCTGTCGTAGTAGTAACGGGGAAGTAGGGCCCGGCAGGGTCCGTAGTCTAGGGGCAGGAGGCAGATCTCCGCGTTATTTCCTGAAGAAGGGGCAAAAGGAGAGCAAAAGACAGGGAAAGTGGTCAGGCGTAGCTCCTAGGAGGAAGGAGAATCCCGAGGAGTTCTGTCCCCTTCCGAGTGGAGGGGCCTCTGCAGAGAAAGTGCAAACTTGGGAGCGAGTTCCCCCCTGCCCGCGGAGCGCGCGGCAGGGACCTGAAGAAAGCGAGGCTTGGAGGGCGGGTGCACGGGGCCCCATGACCCGCTGCGCCCTCTCCGCTGGTTGGGGAGAGAGGCTCCCGGAGTAGCCAGATACCTGTTGGCTCCTGAGCAGCATCGCCCAGTGCAGCCTCCGTCAGGAGCAGCAGCAGAATCGACAGCTCCAGGGGGCGAGTGGGGTCCATGGTGCAGGGGGTCGAGCGGCCCGCCGGGAAAGGCGTCCGAGAAAGCGCCTGGCGGGAGGAGGTGCGCAGCGTTCTACTCCAGGCAGCCCGGGTGCCCGCTTTATGCGGGGCGAGCGTCCGGCCGACCCCCCCGGGGCGGAGCCTGAGGGGTGGCTGATTCATGCACTGGGGCTGTCACCCCGCCGCCCCCGCACTACAAACTGTGTAAGAGGGAGAGGAATTCCCCGCCAAGTTGAAAAGTTGAACCTGCCTCCCAAACTTTCTCCTGTAGTCCAGACGGGGACGCCCAGAGGGAGGGTTTGTGTCAGTGGTGGGAAATCGGCAAGCTAGACGGGAATGACCTGCTGGTGACTGTGCTGTAAAGAAGCCTGAATCCACTTCTTGAAGGCATGAAGTCCAGGTATTTGAAGGACTGGTGGAGAGAAAGTGCGGAATTCTTGGGTCAGAGCGGAGCGGGATTCGTTGCAATAGACCTTCAGATTAGATTAGAAATGTAAATAAGTGTATATTTATATTTATACACACAGATTTCAACCGAGTTCGAATTTACATTTAATACAGGCTTGTAATATATCGTAGGTGGACAGTTTGGTAAATTTTGACAACTGTATAACCACCAATAAAGAATTAGAACATTTCGGCGGTGTGCGGTGGTTCGCGCCTGTATTCCCAGCACTTTGTGAGGCCAAGGCGGGTGGATCACCTGAAATCAGGAGTTTGAGGCCAGCCTGGCCAATATGATGAAACCCCGTCTCTATTAAAAACACAAAAAGTTAGCCGGGCGTGGTGGCGGGCGCCCGTAGTCCCATCTCCTCGGGAGGCTGAGGTGGGAGAATGGCTTGAACCCGGGAGGTGGAGGCTGCAGTGAGCCCAGATGGCGCCACTCCACTCTAGTCTGGGCAGCAGAGTGGAATTCTGTCTCAGGAAGAGAAGAGGGAGGGGGAGGGGGAGGGGGAGGGGAGGGGAGAAGGCGACTGGGGAAGGGGGAAGGGGAAGGAAGAAAGAAGGAGAAAGGAGAAAGGAGGAGGAGGAGGAAGAAGAGGAGGAGGAGAAGAAGGAGGAAGAGGAAGAAGAAGAGTAAATTAGAACATTTCCATCACCCCAAAAAGCTCCTGCAGACTTTTTCCCAAATCAATCCTTCCATCCTCAGGCCAGGGACAACCACTCTTCTCATTTCTATTACCATACATTAGTTTTGCCTGTTCTGAAATTTCATATAAATGGAATTATAAAGCATTCACTGTGTAGTATTTCTTTCTCACACCTCCTGTTTTTGAGCTACACCCAGGTCATTGCATCAATAATCTGTTTCTTTTAATTCCTTCGTAGTCCGAGGTATGAATTTACAAAACGTATGACTATCCCACAATGTATAAATATGTTGCTGTGTGTATCAATAGTCTGTTCCTTTAAATCATTGAGTAATATTCTAATATATCACAAATGTCTTATTACTGGAATTTGTGTTGTTTCTAGTTTGTTTGGGGGCTCTTATGAATAAAGCTGCTTTGTGTGGACCTGCAATTTTTATTACTCTTGGATAAAATACTTAGAAATATTAGACACTGCCGAAAAATTTTTTCAGAATGATTGTACCATTTTACACCCCAACCAAGCATGTATGGAGCTACGTTTTTGTATGTAGCTATGTTTTTCGAGATGAAACATAGTAGTCCAGAGAGATAGCCTTGGGGAGTTCTGAAGATTTGACCAGATCAGTGTCTTGCCACAGGTTTCCTAATGTTAGTACATCTATTAAAGTTCCCTGTTCCTTTGACATATTAGCTTGTGACCTACTTTTTTTTTTAATACAAACAATTACCTACAGTGAAATTTTACATAAAATATTAAAGATATTTTTGAAGACATTTTAATATACGTGTCTTCCCTTCCCCTTTTCTCTTGTTCTATTCAACATTCTCAAGTAAATAATTATTCTTGACTTCTGAGGATACTAGGAGTAGTTTATAGAAGTTCTCTTTCAAGTTTCCAGGAAGCCCTGAAAAGTATAGGATACACTTGCTCAAAGTGGGTTAATACTCTGAGATATTTTGCACATTATATCCTTGTGCCAGTTTTCAGTCATTCTGATGTCATGTTACAAGGTCACAGTCCTAGGAAAACCAGCCTGATCTGGAAATGCTGTCAGCTTTGATTAGCAGATATCTATGATTAAGAATGATAGTTGAAACTATAAGGGTAAATGTTTAATTGTCACCTCTCCAGTAGGGAAAAAATAAAATGGGAGGGAGATGGTTTGTATAGTTCACTGATTTCTGGGGGTAAATGCTCTCACTAAGGTCAGTTTCAAGCTGCCACTGCAGAATCACTGAATGCTGAGATGGGAAAAGATCTCCAAGAGCCAGAGCTCCCCATAGCCAAAATCTGTGTGAGCTGGCTCTAATGCACCAACCACTGAGACAGACAGCCAGTTTCAGAATGACACATTCAGAGTAGTCAGATTAGACCCTCCCAGTTCTTTCAAAGTATTATTAGGAGAGGGAATTTACCACTCATTTGCTGAGAATCATATTCAGGAGAAAAGTTAACTCAACTTCAAACTTGCCTATTTCTATCTTCTGAATAAAATTAAATATATTTTTAAACCAGACTAAAATAAAATTTAAGGGCTGATACTCAGTTTTCATGCAGCACTCTCTTCTGTCATTTCTCTTTGTTCTCAACTGCTGGACACTTTTTGATCATCTTTTGCTCATACAAAAATAAATGAACCACTGGACACAATGGCTCCGGCTAGTAATCCCAACACTTTGGGAGGCTGAGACAGGAGGATCGCTTGAGGCCAGAAGTCAGAGACAAACCTGGGCAACACAGCATGATTCCATCTCTACAAAAAAATTTTTTTTTAACTTAGCTGGGTGTGGTTGTGTATACCTGTAGTCCCAGCTATATGGGAGGCTGAGATGGAAGGATTGGTTAAGCCCAGGAGTTTGAATTTGCAGTGAGCTGTGGTCGTGCCATGGCACTCCAGCCTGGATGACAGAGTGAAACTCTGAATCTGACTTAAAAAAAAATAATAACATTAGCCCTTTTGAATCAAGACAGACATTTTGGGAAATTGCATGGTGCCATGGAAAAATAGAGTTGGAATTCAGAGGATACCTGGATTTCATTCCTTGCTACATTGGACAAGTCATTTAAAACTATCTGAGCCTCAGTTTCCTTTTCTAATAGACATAATAACGCTACCTCACAGATGTGTTATGCAGATTAAATGGAAAATGCCTATGCATTCAAAGATACTGTTTTAGCCCCTCACACAGTGGCACAAATTTCATGCAGATCATACTATATCCTACTTCCCATTGAGAGCCTTGGCACACAATTATGAGATGGAGCATCAAACTCCCATCAGGAAACAGAGCAACTTGAACTGGCCTTATAGAATTAAAGCCCATGGCCTTGCTCCTGTCACCTCTTCTCTTAACTAAGCTCACAGGTCACCTCTCTGTTCGCAAAGTTGTCAGACTTCCTGGTAGTCTTTTCTAGGGAAATGAGCTTCAAGGAGTTCTCAGAGCAGAATCCTCAGCCCACTCAGGGCTGCTGTAAAAGGCATGTAGTGGAAATGGGAGAGGGGCAAAAATGGGCCTCTCACCCTTCTGTGGTGTGGTCTGTAGATGCAGGTTGGAATCAGTCCCAAGAAATGCTCTAGAAATGCTGGTTTCCGTCTCCTTTACTATGCCAAACAGGGTGCATCCTTAAAACCTCTATGACCACAGATGGAGGAGTATTAAACAAGTGGAATTGGCAGAAGTTTGAGATTACTAAGCCAGGTTATTACAAAAAAAAAAAAAGTATTTCTTTTAATTGCAGAATAATTGAGTGTTTTTATATCCATGAAAAAGACGTCTTCCAATATAAGGGTAATCTAAATTTCCTGGAGACTACTTTGACGTTACCGAATTTACACTTAGAATATTTTGGAAGGAGCAACATGACCACCACAATCAGCCTCCGAAGGGATGTCATAGCACTTGAATCTCCTTAACCCAGTGTCTAGGCCAAAATGCTGCCACAAGGCTGAGGAAGGTAATTCCTTTGTCCAAAGTCAACAGGAAGTGCAAGGCTAGAGATAATTGGGAAAAACAGTCATCCAGATTGATTTATCATTGCTATACCAATTGATAATTAAATTGTCTGTGGCTAAAGACAAAGGCTCAAAAGAGTCTGGAGTTCTGTAACAATAAGGCATGGAGTTGTTATACTCTGAATGCTGAATGGAACTATAAGTGTGTTCACTTTACAGAAGTGTGAACTGAGACCTGGAAAGGTAAGTATCTGGTCGGGTTTACCTGGCACGGTTGTTGGCAGACCTGAGACTAGAATCCACAGTTTTGGATTCTTAGTCCTATATTCTTTCTGTTGCACCTAGGCCTAAGTTCTTTCTACCATACCAAGACCTTAAAGTAGAACACGAAATACCAGAATTTAAAAATGCAAAAGCTACAGTGAGTCCAGGAGCGCCTCTGCATGTGTCAGATTGCTGCCTCTGATCTTTCTCACCACCACACCCCGGACCCCACAACAAATGAAGTTGATTTTGAACTGTTTAGCCCCTCCCATGCCTTGAGTATGATGCTATATCCTCTGAGAGCCCTGCAGTCTCAGTAGGTGAATCAAGAATTTAAGAAAGGGATTGTGGCAGATGGTCTTCCTCTCTTTCAGATACCTTAGAGAGAGGTAGCGTGTCTGGCTTATGAGTGAATGATGAGAATTAATCGAGCCCAGTGATTTGGAGATACATATTATGTAACATAGTTATTTAAGGAGTTACGCTGTTAACTCCTTAATAAACAAATGCAGTTTTTGCTGCCTGTTAGCTTAAGCCCTGCCAAAATAAAACTTGAAATGAGTCCAGCTGGCACTAAAGGGAGTTTACACATATGCTAAGAAAAGCAGTTAATCTCTTCTGAGCAATAAATGGTCATGAGGGTTTTGCTACAGTTTAAGCAACTCCTTCACCAACTAGGTATTTTTCTAACTAGCTGGCCCATGTAAGAAATATTTACTCTAATGCACCCTCTGTCAGGCACAGAGTGCATTTGACAGTGTTCTATAATAAGATGAAGCCACATGAAAGGATGGGGTATACTCTGTGCCTAATTTTATGAATCCACTTCTCCCTAGAAAGAGATAATGAGGGTTTATAATGTGTCTCTTACTGTGTTCATTCCTTCATTAATCTACCTTAAAGGGAGCTGATTAAATGTTTGAAGTATGACAAACTTTATGCTAGACATTTGGGATACAAATATGAGGGACCTCAGAGCATAATAGGGTAGATGAATGAACACTATATAACCCAGTTACATTACAATGTTCTTAGTATAACATCAAAAATATGTACTAGATTGTATAGGATTATAGAGGAGGAAGTAAATAAAACGTAAGCAAAGCTCAATTCCAAATAAAATCTACAATATGCAAACATGCTTGACACTATATCTTCTAGGCCTATGCAATACAGAGACTCATTCCTTAATCTATTTGTTTTGGTTGGCTGTTTTAGGTGCTGTGGTTCTAACAAAGTATTGCCTTCTTCCAGAGGAGCAGACTCGCAGAAACCGCTTTTCTCTGCTTCCTGGATGTATATTCCCTCAAGTGTCATTATGTCTACTCACAACGAAGACCATCTTTAATCTCACTCAGATTGCTACATCCTTAACAGTGTATGGCATCCAGAAGATTATGGCAAATTTTAGATGATTTTTATCCAAGACTTCTCAACTCAGTGCAGTCTCACCACCTAGCCAAAATTCTAGCCTGGGTTACTAAGCTCCTGGCACATCAAGAATGGAGAAAGGAAGAGAAATGTTCCCCTAATCCCTGTGGAATTCTCCCTGTGGAAGGAAATCATGTGGAAATCTCCTTGGCAATCACTATACTAGTGGACACAACAGTGAAACTTTGCATTGTGCCTTGAATTTATTAGCTCATTAAATCCCACACAATAACCACTTGAGGGAGATACGATACTCTCCCTACTCTGCAATGAGAAAGCTGAACATTTTGATAGATATGTGACTTTCTCAAAGCTATTCAGTTAGCACAGGCAGTCTAAATCCTGATCCCCTGGTCTCATTGACTGTATATACATCCTTTTTTTCCACATTAACAGAGGCCAAAATCAAGCTTGTTATATATATTTTCATAACCCTGGTTCAGTACCTGGACAGCGCTATATCAGTTTTCTTTTCTATGAAAACATAAAGTTCATAATTCATTCATAGGGCAAATGATAGCTACAATTTAAATACATTGCCATAATGCTCTAAGAAGAACATCTGCCAAAATTGATAATCAGATTAGAGGATTGAGAAATTTAATCACTAAAGTCCTCATTTTCACGGTTATATTTAGCAGAAAGTAATGGACCTTGACCTTTCAAATGTAAAGACATCTTTTCTTTCAAATATATTGTCTCTTTATAACGTGGCCAAAATCCCATGTTAGTTATACATTAATTACTGCAGTGCGATATGCCCTCCAAATGCTCATTTTTTTCTGGCTTATGTTGAAAAGCTTTTGTATCTTAAATCACACATGAGGGACAATCTGCTACTTGGGGCAGGAAGAGGCAATAGCTGAAATTTGAAAGAAACACACATCTCCTAGGACTCTCACTATGTTTTTTCTCTTATTGATTATTAACCGAGGAAAAACTGAGTGGAGCTGAAAAGTTTACGTTAGAAGAGAGTAAAATATGTTAACCTCGACTACATATTCTGAACCAGCCAGGGAAGGGTGAGTTGTTTCTGTTGGTCAACTGAATCTCAGGTGTCTTTGGTCTTCCTTTCTCTTACAAGGGAAGTAATGTTCAAGACCTATCAGAGACCAACCCCTTGTCTACTGCTCTTCATCCTTTTTTCTCCTGTTTTCTCAATGACTTTACTCCTTCCTGTTTTCAACAGCATCAGCTCTGTCCCCTTTTACTCTTTGGGAAAGACACCCAGATTTTAATAATTTCCATCTGGAATGCTTTATCTCTGACTTTTCAACCAAAAGTTAAAATTTATATTTGACTCTATATCCTTCTCCTATCAGTGTTCCCACTTCACTGCTCCATTTTCTAGGCAAATTTATCCAAAATTTTACCTCTACTATCTCTCTCCACTTCCTCATCTTCTGTTTTTCCCAGATCACTCCAATTAAACTTCCTTTTAGGAAGAGGAAGAACAGGAAGTGCTATTGTCAAGAGCAAACTTGACACATGCTACTAGACCTCTCAATATATGGCACCCAAAGCAACTGTCCTTAAAATCACGCAACATCACATTTTCCATCAACATCTTATCTAAATTCTTTTTATTATTTGACAATTACAAATACTCCCTCATTCTTTTTTTTTTTTTTTTTTGAGACGGAGTCTCGCTCTGTCGCCCAGGCTGGGGTGCAGTGGCCGAATCTCAGCTCACTGCAAGCTCCGCCTCCTGGGTTTACGCTATTCTGCTGCCTCAGCCCCCCAAGTAGCTGGGACTACAGGCACCCACCACCTTGCCCGGCTAGTTTTTTGTATTTTTTAGTAGAGACGGGGTTTCACCGCATTAGCCAGGATGGTCTCGATCTCCTGACCTCGTGATCCACCCATAATACTCCCTCATTCTTTAAATGTTTTCTCTCAGTCTTCATGATACCACATTCTTTTGTTTGTTTCCTACTTTGTTGACCTCTCCTTCTCAATCAATCTGTCCTTTTGTGGCTAACCATTAAAGGCTAGGTGACTCAAGACTCAACCCTGATAATTCGTTTCTAACTATATTATTTTCTTATGTCATTTCAAATCAATATACATATAAACCTTGCACATACATTTACACATGCATATACATATACATGTATTTGTGTGTAGTCTTGATCTTTCCTGAAAATTTCAAACATTTATATCTATTTAGTATCTCCACTTGAATGTGTAACAGAAACTCGAACATTTTATGTCCTAAACTGAAGTCTTTATTATGTATCCCCAGTCTTCCTCCTTTCTGTAAATGACCCTTCTACTTAGATTCTCAAGGCAAAATCTCTGGAGTCATTCTTGAGAGCTACCACTGCTTAACAACGCAATTCATCGGCAGTCCTTTCAATTCTACCTCCAAATCATTTTTTTTTTTTTAATACAGAATTTCGCTCTTGTTTTCCAGGCTGGAGTGCAATGGCGTAATCTCAGCTCACTGCAACCTCTGCCTTCTTGGTTCAACCGATTCTCCTGCCTCAGCCTCCCAAGCAGCGGGGATTACAGGAGCCCACCACCACGCCCAGCTAAGTTTTGTATTTTTAGTAGAGATGGGGTTTCACCATGTTAGCCAGGCTGGTCTCAAACTCCTGACCTCAGGTGATCTACCCACCTCAGCCTCCAAAAGTGCTGGAATTACAACCAAATCACATTTTTAATCTACTCATATCTCTTTATAGCCACAACAGCCAATGTAGTTCAAGTCTGCAATTTCTAAGGAACCATTACATTAAATTTTTACCTAAACTCCTTGTTTTTACCTTTGTTTCCCATTTAACCCCACACAGAACTTGGAGTACTTTTAGTATGTCAACCAAGTAAAAAAAATACATGTTTTACTTGTCTGATCCTCTTACTGTTACATAAGCTCTGTGAGAGCATAAAGCTTATCTGTCTTATTTACCACCGTATCACAGAGCCAAGAATGAGACCTGGAAAGTAGGCTCTCATGAACATCTGTGAAATAAACAAATGACTTTCTATTACCACTAACCTTCTTCTTTACAAATGTCTTGAAAACTCAAATGGCACAGTGGAAACAGAGAAATAGAGTTGTTCTGGGAAAGAAAGTGAGTTGTCATAGAATATATTTGGTTGTCTATAAGTCGCATGCACCTTGAAAATAAGCTAACATGTTGAGAGAGAATGGTATCCATGTAATAAAATAGCAACAGATACAAAAGCAACTGGTTTTCAAAAAATCAACTATGATAAAATTTATGATCAACCTGACCAGTTGGAAAAAAAAACAAAAACAAAAACAAAAACTACCTTTTATTTGACCATAAAAATTCAGCTGGGAATGTGATATATACTGAGGAGTTATAAACAAAGCAAGAGATAAGAAAGCTGAATTTGCTGTTTTAACCTCAAGCAATCAAATGAGTGCCTAGCCCATGTGAATTACAGAACAAATATTTGATGAATAAATGAATACTATGTGAGCTGCTATCACATTATTGGCCTTGGCAGAAAGACAGAGGGAAAAAAGAGTAGATACATAGAGATAAAGGCATTTGCATGTTGAGTATTTATCAGAGTGTCTATTACATGATAAATGTTCCAAAATAGCTAATATCATCTCATTTAGTCCTCAGGACAGCAAACTCACTGTCCTTTGTAAATTTCACCTCATCTCCCTCACTTTCAAGTGTTGCAAAGTTTAGTCCTTCGTTCTCTTCTCTTTCCTGTTTACTTTGGTATTCTCCTCTGTTCTCCCCCAACTCTGGCCTCTTCCCTAAACTCCAGATCACCTATTCAACGAATGGCTAGCAAGTATCTGAGACTTAGTATTCCCTTTTTATATTCTCTGATCTCAGGAAATAGCAAATCCCTTCTTTTGGTTGCTCAGGCCAAAAAATAATAATAATAATAACATCATCTTGATTTTTTTCTTTTCTCTTTGTTTTTTTTTTGTGTGTGTGTGTGTGTTTTTTCCATTCTACATCTGATCCGTCAGCACACCCTGATGTCTCTGCTTTTAAAATGTATTTAGCATCTCAGCACTTGTCCCCACCTCCACTCGCACCACACTGGTTTGAGCCACTTTCATATTTCACCTTGACTGCAATTGCCCCTTCTCTGCTTGCACCGTTGCCCACTATGAGCTAGCCTCCAAACAGCTGCCAGATTGACCCTGCTAAAGTATATGATAGATAATGTCACTCTGTTACTCAGAATCCTCCAACCTTCCCTAAGTCACTCAGAGTAAAGCAAGAGTCTTCACAGTGGCCTGTAAGACCTATACGGTCACTGGTTTTATATACTACTTCTCCCTTGAATTCACAGGGCTCCTTATATTCAAGGTTGTCTACTGTTGCCTTATACTTGCTGTTCCCTGGAACGATTTTCTCTTTGATACCTACAAAGCCAACTCTCATAGCCCTCAGATCTTCACTCAAGTAGCATTGTCAACAGGAAGGGCTCCTTTGGCCATCCTCTCTGTAATTGAAACATGGCTAACACTGTTCTTATTCCTTTCCTGCTTTATTTTTCTCCTTAGCACTTAATCAAAATTTGGTATATTTTACTTTTGTAACTTTGTGAGTGTCTGTCTCCTTTACTAGAATGTAAGTTGAGGGGAAAGGTTTTTATCTGTTTTTTTTCCCTCTGCTCTACCTCAAGCACTTAGAATCATATCTGGCACACAGTAGGCATTCAATAAAAATTCTTAGCTGTTATATTTTTATAATGTCAAGTACAATGTCAGGATCAAAAAGAATAGCATAGAATAAGTAAGTTTACATCCATATGATTATAAGCTTATTGTGCATAATACAGTGGATTTGTTTCTGAAAAATTGTCAGAATTACATGTTTATAAATATAGTTTCATGTCAAACTGCATGTTTATAAATCAAATAAAGTGTGCTGGTAACATTGCTATTTCAAATAATCTGTAATTAATCCTTTATAAAACAAATAAGTTTTAAAAATAATTCAAATAATTTCTTCCTAATCTAGCCCTTTGTAAATTAAACATTTTATTTGTCAGGTATTTGTACTTCAAAATACACTTATGGATAATGTGTAAAAACAAACAAAAAACAGGTGGCCTTTTAACTTTACCTCAGCTCATTTTAATTCTAAAATAAATTAGCAAGAAAGGTAATAGAAGCTCTGAAAGACATCATGAGACACTTAACCTACTCTATAGAGTTCTATCTTCCCAAGGTGTTTAACAAACACTAAAATGTGGTGCATGTAAGGAAGCTTCCTACCCCTCTACTTATGACCTCCACGATCTGCTTGCATTGCCAAGCATATCTACCTTTCTTTTTCACACTTTGTCAATGTAACAATGTTTCCTGAGAATGTTCAATGTATTGAGATGCAAGCATTAAAAATGATTTGTTTTTACAGAAATTGCTTCAGCAACTATGCTATGTTGAACCGACATTTCCTAATGAGCAGTCACTCTTTAACAATCATTTAAACTGATATCATTGTGGGCCATACTTGGCTAATAAAAACTCATTCTAGTATTTAAGTTCAAGAAAAGTCAAGGCAATGTACATTTCCTCTACCACTTCTGGGGCTCTATAACCATGAATTTCATCTAATCCAGAGATTCATTTGTACAAGAAATATTTCATAATGGCCTGTTTAAAACCACCAATCTAGGGAGGCAGGAGGATCACTTCATCTCAGGAGTTTGAGATCAGCCTGGGCAACATGGCAAGATCCCATCTCTATTTAAAAAAAAAAAAAATAAGTTATCTGGACATGGTGGCACCTGTAGTCCCAGCTACTCAGGAAGTGAGGTGGGAGGATCACTAGGGCCTGGGAGGTCAAGACTGCAGTGAGCAGAAATTGCACCACTGCACTCCAGTCTGGGTGACAGAGTGAGACCCTGTCTCAAAAGAAACTCACCAAACCCATCAGTATGGTGCCTGTATTAGGGTTCTCTAGAGGGACAGAACTAATAGGAGATATATATCATAAATATATATATATATGTAAATGGGAGTTTATTAAGGAATATTAACTGGCACAATTACAAAGTCCCACAATAGGCTCTCTGCAAGCTGAGGAGCAAGAAGCCAGTCTGAATCCCAAAACTAAAGAACTTGAAGTCAGATGTTCAAGGTCAGGAAGCATCCAGCACAGGAGAAAGATGTAGGCTGGGAAGCTAAGCCAGTCTAGGCTTTTCACCTTCTTCTGCCTGCCTTTTAATCTGCCTGCACTGGCAGCTGATTTGATTGTGCTGCTCAGATTAAGGGTGTGTCGCCTCTCCCAGCCCACTGACTCAAATGTTAATCTCCTTTGCCAACACCCTCACAGATACACTCAGGAGCAATACTTTGCATCCTTCAATCCAATCAAGTTGACACTAAGTATTAGCCATCACAGTACCTAAATTATATGTATAAAATACAAAAAAGCAGCAAATTGTGTAGACTAAGTACAATATGAAAATATTCACCATGACTATACATAATGAACTAGAATTTTTTAATGTATAGAATCACCATAGACATAGCAACTGAGAATAGAGACTGACACATATATCAAGCCCATGGCTACATAGAGTGATATGATGTTCTGAAAGAGAAACAAAAAATTATTGGTGCATGGTCTTCCTTTTATTTATATGCGTTATTGTAAAAAGTGTACATAATAGCCAGGAAAAAATATTTTGTTTCTATATAAAATGAAGTGAGTTTCAAGGTTCAAATAACCATAAATATGGCTTTTGTCCATGTGGAAGTCTGGCATATCTGACAGTCATGCTGAATGTGTCACATTTCATCTTATGCTGCAAGATCCCAGAAAATGCAAGATACCTGATATTCCTTATCCATACCCACAAAAATTACGGAATACTGTTACAAACAAGCTGATGTATTTTCATAAGGGCCCCTAGGGGGCAGTATTGCCCCCATTGAGAACCAGGGATCTATGGATGGGATACAACTCAGAAATACTTCCCCCCTCCTGCCCTCCTCTTGCCTTTTATTGGACCTTAGATATTCTGATGGTAGGGCAGGACGGAGGAAGAAGTGAAAGGGCAAACATCTCCTTATCTAGGGTATGCTTTCCCCCAGGCTGGCTGTAACAGCAATCTTAGCTTATTTGTCTATAGGTCTTCAGTCTTCCCCTTAAATTTTGACTAAAGGTGGGGTGGGGATGGTTGGCAATAGGTTCAATAATCTGATCTAGTCTCTTAGGACTTTTTTTGTGGAGAGGTGGACCAACCTGAAAGCTTAGAATATGAGTGGCAGCTTTAGTGCTATTTGTCATCAACTCTGGACTTTCTATGTAATTCTGGGGTATGAAGAAACAAATCCACTCCTTTACACTAGTTTGAGAGATACGTGCTGCAATGAAAAATACGTCAGTTCAGACGTGCTGGAATGAAAAACGCCTATGTTGTAACCTCAGCTCCACTGCCTCTCACTGTTTAATTTAGGGCATTCAAACTCCCTGGAATGCTTTTGCCTCATCTGCAAAATGGAATAGGGAGTAAAGTAGATGATATTAAATTTGAATTTGAACCATTGACTTCAATATGACACTAAACATTTGGAATCTCCATGCAGACAATATTCACTGTTCTTCTTTGTGTCCTTGAAATAAGTGAAAATTTTCGTCCTTTTATATATATATATATATATATATATATGACCTGCGACATCAAATTTGGTAAGAATTCTAGAATCTGCCAATAATATATTTGCTCTAAATAAAGTGTTTTAAATGTTTAATATTATTGAGCATGGTGTATCACAGCATTTTAGAGTTAAGAAATCATTTATTGATAAATGAAGTTAGAAAAATTGGATTTTTTTTATGTTTAGGTAAATGCATATGACATAGGTTAGGTGACTTTGTCAATACTTCCTGATCTCTTCTATATACCAAACACTATACAGAACAATAGAAAGTAATGAGGACATAAAAGTTATGCAACGTATGACCTGTCTTGTAAAGCCTCTAAAACTCCACTGTGTCTTCGGTTGAGTTTGCTAGAAGCAAAGCCTAAGACAGGAATTCTTGTGTAAGACATTTTTCCAGGGCAAGCTCTCAGGAGAAACTGCTAAAGGAGTAAGGCTGGGGCAAGAGGAGAAGTTAGTAAAAAGTGGTTTCGGAAGTCTGGCATCATTCTAAACCCATGGAAAGCTCTGAAAGTTTCTCAGTTACAACAAAGTTTTTCAGCCCAGAAGCAAGGGGGCTAGGCTGATAGGACCCCACATTAGCCAGCCTTTTGCTCCAAGTCAACCTCAGGGGTCAGATGGGAACATAATCTCCCAGGCATCATCAGGAAAAGTGTTGCCCATCAGATAAGGGCCAACCTGTGCAAGAGGTTTGCCCTTGACAGTCAACACCTGCAGCTGCTGCGGACTCGGTACCTTACCCTGGAAAAAAAAGAGAGCTGGGCAGAGCATCTGGAATGCATGATATTAAAGGAGCCAAATGATGTACACATGATCTGCTATAAGTGTATCGGTAATATCACCTATGTCCTTTAGCGTACCTATAAGTTCCCCTATATTATATGGCAAGGGCCATATAAGAAAGTACAGTTTGAAATTCTGGAAGTACAACAGAGTTAATAACACCAGCTAACACGTGCAAGTGCTTGCTCTGTTCTACACGCCGTTACAAAGTCCTTACCTACGTTATCCACATTTAATCCTCTCAACAAATCTACAAGGTAGGTAATATTATTGCCCCTATTTCCCTGTAAACTAAGGCACAGGCGGGTCAAGTAATTTGGTCAGGGTCACACAGCTAGCAAGTACCAGTAAATGATTATTTTGTTGATAAGTATGTGAGAGGGCTTCCTGGAACACAGAAAATGAAATTCTAAACCCAACCCAAGATCTACTAAATTAGAATCTCTAAGATTGGACTCATAACTGTAACAAGTTTCCTAAAGTGATTCCTGCACACACTGAAGTGTGAAGAGCCATTGCCTAGAGGAATTAAAAGTTTTCCAAAATGAAGAAAAGTTGTGCAAAGAACATTGTCAAAATGTAAAAATGATCATCAAAAATACTTAATGAAGTTTTATATTTAGTCTAAAAGAGTGGGAAGGAAGATGAGAATAACATTTGGGCTCTCAAATACAAAACAGGATTATACAGGAAGAAATAACCTTTGTATAGTCATATTGTTTCTTAAAGAACAGAATAGCAAAAATAAAAACATAGGAATCACTGGGCTCAGGTACCCATAGTGTGTTATTTTCTACCTCTATGTTGGTCTAGGTAGACATTTTTCCCTTAAAATTATCTTAAACTCGAGACCATCCTGGCCAACGTGGTGAAACTCCGTCTCTACTAAAAATACAAGTTAGCTGAGCGTGGCGGCATGTAACTGTAGTCCCAGCTACTCGGTAGGCTGAGGCAGAAGAATCACTAGAACCCAGGAGGCAGAGGTTGCAGTGAGCCGAGATTGGGCCACTTCACTCCAGCCTGGTGACACAGTGAAACTCCATCTAAAAAAAAAAAAAAAAAAAAAAAAAAAATCTTAAACTACTACTTATCCAGAGAAGAACGGGATATTTTAAGACTGGGAAGGGAAACAATCTTTCTTCAAAGGTTTTGGAAATGAAAACATCATTTAAATACAAGGAAATAGGTTAATTGCTGATATATTATTAGCAGAGTATTTTCATGTAGATGTACAATGTTATGTTGTTCTCTGAAATATGAATACACTTACTTTTATAATAATACTTCATTACAAAAATTGGACTAGGGAGAAGGAGGAGACACTATAGGCACAATGCCACTTGGCCACTTGAGATAAAGGAAAGTTTTATCTTCTTAAGTTGAAGTATCTAAAAGCTGTTTTATTATTTATGTACTCAGGATTATTGTCTTGTAGGCAAGGTGGTCGTCTTCATGTTTATTTTTCACTTGTGGTAAGTTCACCTTGGACTTTTTATTTTGGGTAAACATCACTTACATCATCGTTAATAAGGCTTTGGGGTTCCTTTTCCCCATTATTCAATTTCATAGCATTATCACCAGCTGTTGAGCCTTCTTCCCCATTACTCACTGGTCTAATTGGGGAGAAGAGGAATTGCGAAGAGGGCGGAAGAAAAAGTCTGTTCTAGTAGGATGTTTAGATCAGACCTGCCATGTCCCCTTAACCTGCTAAATTTGGTCATCATTGTTACCAGATTCATTGTGACAGTTACAGGCAAATTCCAGGTGTTGTTGGAAAAACACTTATAAGTAATACACTAGTTTATTTTTGATTAAGAAGACTGTTTACGGAGGGGCACGGTGGCTCAAGCCTGTAATCCCAGCACTTTGAGAGGCTGAAACTGGCGGCTCTCGAGGTCAGGAGATCGAGACCATACTGGCTAACACGGTGAAACCCCGTCTCTACTAAAAAATACAAAAAACTAGCCGGGCGAGGTGGCGGTCTCCTGTAGTCCCAGCTACTTGGGAGGCTGAGGCAGGAGAATGACATAAACCTGGGAGGCGGAGCTTGCAGTGAGCTGAGATCAGGCCGCTGCACTCCAGCCTGGGTGACAGAGTGAGACTCCATCTCAAACAAAACAAAACAAAACAAAACAAAAAACAAAAAAAAAACAAACACTGTTTACTAGGTACACATTTAAACAATCCATTATTTATAATGAACTTATAGTGATACTTTTTATATGGTTCCCTTTTAATACCAGGTTAAATACTCTAGAGATTTAGGGAATTAATGGCCCGTCCTCCAAATGACCTCAAACTAAGTTAAATGACATAAAACATGTGGTGGAGGGTTTTGGAATTGACAGTAAGGATTGGAAACCCCAAATTTTACACTGTACGAAAGACCAGGGGCAAGAAGCAGCTTTAAGTATTTTAGATTATATACTGACTAAACTCACCCCTCCCAACAAACCTGTTGACAGGTGTTTAGGGTCAAATGCTTGACTTAATCATATTAGTGAAGATTAGGAAGAAGCTTTAAAATCCCAAGACTAGTGTGCATTGCTACAATTGTTAAGAGAGAGAGCTCATGTGAAATTGGTTGTCGTGGGATATTTAAAATAAAACAAAGAAGAGTTTACTTTGTAAGTTAAGAGCTGAGGGAATTGTTGGCTAAGACTGATTTGAAATAACTGCAGCAATTCATGTGTAGGTGCTAACCTTCTACACCTTCAGCAGGCAAAAAGATGCCAGTAATCAATATTGAGGACCTGACAGAAAAGGACAAATTGAAGATGGAAGTTGACCAGCTCAAGAAAGAAGTGACACTGGAAAGAATGCTAGTAAGTTGCTGCTTTCTTTAGAATTTTATTTTAAGCTAGAGATACTGTGGTGGTACCAGGTTAGAAAACATTGGCTGGTAAGGCTAAATGTAGTTACAAATAAATTGTTCATCTAAAAATGTATCAAAGATTAAGAAAATTGATAATCAATCACAACTATCTCTTGATTTAGATTCTAAATCGAAGAGGTTGGCAAACCATTTTCCTTTGGCCAAGCCCAATCCTTAGTCTCTTTTTGTATGACCACTAAGATAAGAATGCTTTTACATTTTTAAAGAGAAAAAGAAAGAAAGAAAGAAAGAAAGAAAGAAAGAAAGAAAGAAAGAAAGAAAGAAAGAAAGAAAGAAAGAAAGAAAGAAAGAGAAAAAGAAAGTAGGAGAATATGAGACAAAAACCATATTTTAGATAAACAATAAAGTAAATATGTGCATACAATAATATAGACATTTTGCTTTTACTTTTCTAAACTTCTCTTTATAATGCAATATTTTGATATTGATATTTTGATACAATATTTTGATATTGCTGCAATACTTTAAGCTATGATGTCATCCCCTCTTGCACTGTCATGGTCAGTAATAAATGAGTACATTCTACTCTTCTTTGGCAAATAAAGATGAGTTCAAACATAAGAACTCACTGGTTCCTCCTAAAAACATCTGACAAATCTTAGAAAGGGTTACCAACAGTTCACTGCCATTAGAAGGAGAAGAAATGGCAAAGGACTAAACCACCAAACAAACAGTGATGAAAGCTTGGAGGATGTAGATATGTATTTTAGGTCCCTTCATTTTAGGAAAATTATTAATAGTAGAACAAAACCTCCACAAGTGGTAACAATAACCTTATATTTTCAAAACATCTCATTTTATCAGGACAAAGTAAAAAAGGAGTTTGTGTTATCTTCATACTTGGTTCAAAATGCCTACTCCCAGTCAAAACTGGGATTTTTGGCTTCTTCTATGTTTATAATAATCTCAAACTCCCCTGTTGCCCTTTCCATATAGGCAAAACGTTTTGCTGTAAAGATAAAATTAAATCAGTACTAAGGCTTAGAACGTACACCAAATAAGTTAAAGTCCTTATTTTTACAATTCAGGGTAAATAAAATGAACTTTTGGGATAAAGGAAAGTTTTATCTTCTTAAGTTGAAGTATCCAAAAACTGTTTTATTATTTATGTACTCAGGATTATTGTTTTGTAGGCAAGGTGGTTGTCTTCGTGTTTATTATTCACTTGTGGTAAGTTCACCTTGGACTTTTTATTTTGGGTAAACATCACTTACATCATCATTAATAAGGCTTTGGGGTTCCTTTTCCCCATTATTCAATGTCTCTCTGCTCTTGGAAGTCAAACCAATTTAATATCAGACTGTAAAAACTCCATATACATACACACACAAACACACATGCATATAGATACACATACATATACATGTACTCTCTTAGTCTCCTCAGGGTGATGTACCAGAATACCATAGACTGGTGAGTTACAACCAATAGAAATGTATTTCTCACAGTTCTGGAAGCTGGGGCATCCAAGATTAAGGAACCAGCAGATTCAGTGTCTGGTGAGGGCCTGCTCCCTCCTTCATGAAGGCCTGTCTTTTCATTTTGTCCTTACCTGGTGATAGGGGTGAGGAAGCTCTCTCGGGTCTCTTTTATAAGGACAGTAATCCTATTTATGAGAGTTCTGTCGTCATGACCTAATCACCTACCAAAAACCCCACCTTGGGGGTTAGGAGTTCAACAAATGAGTTTTTAGGGGACACAATTGTTCAGCCTGATACATATATATGATATATATACACACACACACACACACACATATTATATATATAATATATATAAATATATATGTAATATCTAGAAATATTATTTCTCTATATAATAGATAATAATACATATATTATACATAAAATGGAACTTCCAGGTCCTGAGCCCCCAGCTCTGACGTGTAATCAGTACAGTGTGGTTAAGTGGATATACTCTGAAACCATATTCCCAGCTCAGATTCTTTCTCCACAACAACTTTCTGCCTGTGTAATCCTCATCTATGTTAACTAACTTACCTGTGCCTCTGTTTCTTCAAAACAGCGATAGTAATAGCATCTAATTCAGAGGATAATTGGGAGGAATAAACAAGGTAATATACGCAAAGCTCTGAGAACAATGCCTGGTAATAGCAAGTGCTTTATGTCATTATGTTATTATTACCTTAAAATTATTATTGATTCTATGAACCAGACTGATTCATATTATACTGATTTTTTTTTTTTAGTAATACAAGTCTTTGCATCCAGTTTCTAAAGCTGACAGATTTGCAATGACTATAAGTCAATGTAATAGGCAATGACTAAAGACAATCATTGTAGTAATAGCTAAAAATAGTTATCATTTGATTGTGCATCTTCTTGTGCCAGGCACCTGTTAGGCATTTAAGGCAACCAATGTAGCTATTCCTATTTTACAGTAATTTATGTAGTAAATTTATGTAGCAAAAGTAATTTATGTAGTAATTTTATAGTGTTTTATGTAGTAAATGAACCTTAGATGAATTACCTTAACTAAGACTAAATAGCTAGTAAATGAGAAGAGCCTTGCAATCCTATGTAAACTACATATATTTATATTAAGCCTCACTGAAATAATTTTTAAACCTATACACATATATAATTTTAGGTAATTTATTGTTCCTTTCATTCTCACATATGCAGATCCCAGCCAGGCACCTTCAAAACCAACCCCTTATGGACTACTGAATTAAGGAGAACAATTTACACCTCTGTTCCTGTCATCTGGTGAAGGCAAAAGTAGTGACTTTTAGGGGGAGAGTGTGGGACCACTGAGCAAGAGGGAAAAAAATGAATCTAAATTAATGCATATTTCAAAAGTTGTATAAATCTGCAAGTATCATCCTTTGAAGGAAGAACCTAACCTGACAAATGCTTCCTGGCCCCAGTGGAAAATAATTTGTTCTAATATGTAATTAATAAGTCTGCATAGTTGTAAACTAATCTGAAGTCTTATATCAAATGTTCCTTGGAATTTACATAAAAGTGGCCCAAAGATTTCATTAAAAAAAAAAAACGGTAAATTGGTTAAATAACTTATGGTATGGCCACTTATTAGACTGACAAAAATAAAGTAGCATGGTGTTACTATCATGAAAGATACACTAATTGAAAACAAACAAGTTGAAGGTAAAAGAGTTTAAATAATTAGATTTCATGTGTGTGCATATATATATGTATATTTACATATGTATAGAACATCACCTCTCTCTACAAGGCACGTTAAGTGGTACCTAACAGACTGTAGCTGAAAGGCCTGATTTTTTACTAAATCATTACTATAATGTTGCAGATAATTGAAAAGCAAAATCAAAAACAACATGAATAATTCAGTCCAGCAAATTATTCACTGACCACTAAAGAACCCAGCCTCTATTCTAGATGGCTGGGATACATTGGACAAATCAGCCAGAGGTCCCTAACCCCTTGGAGCTCACCTAGTGCACCACCATGCTCAATCACTGTAGATGAGTGTAAAGGAAAATTACATGTGTATACTTCTGAGAATTCAGGGATGGTGATAAGCCTGGAATTTAATAATTATTCATTCTCTTCCACCTTTACGAGTCACAGTTTTGGAATGAGGAAAAAGGTTTAATCAATATGAAATCTGATGACACCCTTGACTTCTGTTGCCAGCTGTGTTCTGATTCCTGGGTCTTGTCTCCTTCAATGCTGGAGGCAGTGTCTGCTGGGAATCTTTAGCTGGAGCATGACCAGCTGTTTTTCCTTTGTCTGGAGATATATCCAGAAGGATTGGGAAGGCTGCAACTTTCTTCTTTCCTACAAAGTACATATACATTGGCAGAAAGCAGAGAGAATCATACTGAAAATATACAACCTGAAAATTTATTGTAAAAAATAATTCTTGGCATTTGGAGTATTCAGTTTTAAACAAAATGAGTCATCCCTTTTTCCTTCCCCTTAAGGTTTCCAAATGTTGTGAAGAAGTAAGAGATTACGTCGAAGAACGATCTGGCGAGGATCCACTGGTAAAGGGCATCCCAGAGGACAAAAATCCCTTCAAGGAGCTCAAAGGAGGCTGTGTGATTTCATAATACAAAAAAAAAAAAAAAAAGCCATTGAGGATATCTCAAATGTTAATAACAATATGGATTTTTCTCATACATAATAGTACTACTAAGCGTGTATGTGAATTTTTAAATTTATAAATGTAAACTTTTAATAAAAATTGAGTGTTGTAACCCTTCATTCTATGTTTTTTCTTAACATATCTGGCACACAGTTTAACACATAATTGCCAATAAAAATTGCTTGAAGTTCTTTAAAAAGAACTATGTTTTTTAAATGATTCTATAGCTTTCTGAGTCATCAGCATATACTAAATGTTTTATGCTTTTTTCACTTCCCTTTCAACACTTATAGTTTTCCACCCAGAAATTTTATGGATAAATTTCTATTTTCTTTCCCAAACTTTCTCTTGCTTATGGAATTAGGAAGCTTATTTTTCTGATATGCACTTCACCTATCTTGTGACTTTTCCCCAGAATGCCAACTGGGTTGAGGGTTCAGTCTGTGGTCACGGAGCACAGTGAATTTAACCAGCACCAGATTCACGGTTATAAGCATACACTTAGGAGCAAGACAGTTCTGGCTTTGCCACTGTACTGCCTACCTCACTTTGGATAAGCTACTTAATTCTTTCTAAATTTGTTTCTTCTAGCATAGGATGAAGATAATAATGGTTCTCTCTTCTGTTTTGTATAGGGGTTAAGTAATACACCAATCCAACTATAACACTCAGCATATTACCTGACCCATGGTAAGATACAATAAGGGTTAACTAGTACTATTACTTACTTAGAAAGGATCTAGACAAAATTTCCAAAATCCTTTAAGATATATGCTGTTTTACCCTATCCTCATGAAGACTCTCAACAGCACAGTCTTTTCTTTAATAAGGTGAGCACACATGAGGGAGAAATCTCCATCACCTACATCAGGTCCTTCTGGCATCCTACTGAGTGTGCATGAGTCACATTTCATTACCATTGTGTTAATGACTACGAGATAACTTGCCTCTGCATCTGTAACAAAATGACAAGTTGTAATTACCCAAATCAGAAATCACTTTTGTTGTCAGTGTTTTTCTTGTTGCTGTCTCACATTTACAGTGCTATTTTGTATACTTCAGTGAACAGAATACTCAGAAATACTAATTGACTGTCATCCATTAAAAAAAAAAACATTAAAATTATCTATTGTTTGGTCTGGAAGGGAGTCTGAAAGTTGTACCAAAGTTTGGTTCCTAGCACCATGCCCTCCCACTCTGACCATCATAAATGCTCAACAAATATCTGTTGACTCTTGTCTAACCCCTTCATTGTGAAATGGAGAAAATAAAGTTTCAGACAAGTCACCTGACAAATTTCTTCAGTCAAGACTCTGGGCTTCTGGCTGAACGGTCAGCAACATACCCCACCATGTGTCTTCATCAAATATGCTTTGAATATTAAGGGATTTCAGGATTAGTTACTGAATCTCTTATCTATTTGTCCTCAAGAAAAGCTTTTTATCCTCTTATTTAAGTTTACAAAACCCTCTCCATACAGCCCTCCCAACCTCCACCAAGCGCTCCCTGTCTCTCTCTCCCACTCTATTTTCCTCCATAGCACCGTCACTGTCTGGCATACTACAATTTATTTGTTTATTGAATTGTGATTTGTCTCTAGAAGTTTTCCATCTGCAAGTTAGTATTTATTTAGTGAAGTGTTCAGTATATCCCCTTTTCTCTGATTAAAATAAATACGAAGTACGTAATTGCTATGGCATTCAGTTTAGCATTGGAGACAGATTTTGAAGCCCAACAATTCGAAGGTAAAATCCCGACTCTTCCTCCTTATCATTGAGAACTTTGGACAAATGACCAAATGATTTCAACTCTTTGAACACTTTTTTTTTTTTTGTATAAAGCTAGTGAGTAGGATAGATGATCTGAATACTTGTAATCCCTTAGATCACAAATGGGTATACAAGAAGAAGCTAATAAATGTCCTCTATTATTATACTTCCTGTGGACAACATTTTCCCACCATCTGGAATTTAGTCATACTCATCCCGCCACCTGAAATCTCCCTCCACTCCATCCCATTTCAGCCCTTTGAAATCCTACTCTTCTTATGAGACTATCTCTCCTCTTCTACCTCAAGAGTATATTGTGTATATCCTAAGTCATTTAACATTACTTTCCTTTCTCTTATTATAATGTCTATGGTAGTCTTAATTTCAGTGCTGTATTGGAAATTTCCCAAACCAGAAGCACTGTTCATCTTTGAAACTGTCATATCAACTAACAAATTGTCTGGACAATGTAATTGACTTTAAAAGCAGGCAAGAGTGGTGCTTAAAAAATGTTTATATTGGATAATTCAGAATTCTTATTGACTTAATTAATGATTAAATCACCAGTAGGGGACAATTCCTGTTGCTTAAAACACAGATTGTCAGCAGGTTTGAGTAAGAGAGAAATCACAGGAAGGAAGTATAGAGAAAGATGGTCCAGGAAGAAGGAAATGAAATCATGACTGTCCCACAGGCTACAGAGCTGTAACTGTCAGTGACTTTGGTTTGTTCAGAATTTTTTTATTTCAGGACTGGAATAACCAGGTTAAAGAGAATGAAGTAAGACTACAAGGCAACAAAAACCACTCCCAACACAAACTTAACATGTGACTTTTTAACAAAATTTTCTGATGTCATTAATGAGAATGAGTTATTATAGATACTACAATATATCATATGAGCTACCTGGACTTTAAAGGTATTTTGTGCACATAGGTGAGTGTAAGCTTTAGTAAGGAAAAAAAAAAAAAAAAAAAAAAAAGGAAAACACCTCACTGTTATTTTAATTTGTACTGGTTTTATTTTAGCCAAATTTTAAAAACAAGCTAATATCAATCTTCCTAAATTCCTAAAATGTGAGTAAACATGAGGAAAATAGTAAACTGAGAATGAGAATGATCAATTTTGTATGATGGGAGTTAAAGTCTTAGAGAAAAAAAAATGGTAAGGGAAATCTTTATTTTTTATTTTATTTTATTTTATTTTTTTGAGACAGAGTCTCACTCTCTTGCTCAGGCTGGAGTGCAGTGGCGTGATCTCGACTCACTGCAACCTCTGCCTCCATGGTTCAAGTAATTCCGTCCCATCACGCCCAGCTAATTTTTTTGTATTTTTAGCAGAGAAGGGTTTTGCCATGTTGGCCAGGCTGGTCTCAAACTCCTAATCTCAAATGATCCTCCCGCCTTGGCTTCTCAAAGTACTGGTATTGCAGGCCTGAGTCACCATCCTGACCAGAGAAATCATTTTCATATCATGAATTATAAGTAGTTGCTAAGACACTCAGAGCATCAGATACAGATCATCTTTTGACTTAACATTCTCTTCATCTAGAAAAGGAATCTTAGGGCCGGGTGCAGTGGCTCATGCCTGTAATCCCAGCACCTTGGGAGGCCTAAATGGGAGGATCACCTGAGGTCAGGAGTTCGAGACCAGCTTGGCCAACATGGTGAACCCTGTCACTGCGAAAACAAAGAAATAAATTAAATATACAAAATTAGCTGGGCATGGTGGCACATGCCTATAATTCCAGCTACTCGGGAGACTGAGGCAGAAGAATCACTTGAACCCAGAAGGCGGAGGTTGTAGTGAGCAGAGATCATGCCATGTCTATACTTCTGAGAATTCAGGGATGGTGCTAAGCCTGGAATTTAATAATTATTCATTCTCTTCCACCTTTACGAGTCACATTTTTGGAATGAGGAAAAAGATTTAATCAATATGAAATCTGATGACACCCTTGACTTCTGTTGCCAGCTGTGTTCTGATTCCTGGGTCTTGTCTCCTTCAATGCTGGAGGCAGTGTCTGCTGGGAATCTTTAGTTGGAGCATGACCAGCTGTTTTTCCTTTGTCTGGAGATATATGTAGAAGGAGTGGGATGGTGCAACTTTCTTCTTTCCTACAAAGTACACATGCATTGGTGGAAAGCAGAGAGAATTAAACTGAAAATATACAACCTGAAAATTTAGTGCAATAAATAAATTATTGGCACCTGGAGTATTCTGTTTTAAACCAAATGAGTCATCCCTTTTCCTTCCCCTTAAGGTATGCAAATGTTGTGAAGAAGAGATTACGTAGAAGGATAATCTGGCGAGGATCCACTGGTAAAGGGCATCCCAGAGGACAAAAATCCCTTCAAGGAGCTCAAAGGAGGCTGTGTGATTTCAAAATACAGAAAAAAAAATATTAAATTGTTGGAAATATCTCAAATGTTAATAACAATATGGATTTTTCTCACACATAATAGTACTACTAAGCATGTACATGAATTTTTAAAATTATAGATGTAAACTTTTAATAAAAATTGGGATGTAGTAACCCATCATTCTATGTTTTTCTTAACATATCTGGCACACTGTTTAACAATAATTGCCAATAAATATTGTTTAAAGTTATTTAAAAATAACTGTGTTTTTTAAATGATTCTATATTATTCTGAGTTGTCAGCATATATTTACTGTTTTATGTCTTTTCACTTCCCTTTCAACACGTACAGTTTTCTACCCAGAAATTTTATGGTTAAGTTTCTATTTTCTTTCCCAAACTTTCTCTTGCTTATGGAATTAGGAAGCTTATTTTTCTGATATGCACTTCACCTATCTTGTGACTTTTCCCCAGAATGCCAACTGGGTTGAGGGTTCAGTCTGTGGTCACGGAGCACAGTGAATTTAACCAGCACCAGATTCACGGTTATAAGCATACACTTAGGAGCAAGACAGTTCTGGCTTTGCCACTGTACTGCCTACCTCACTTTGGATAAGCTACTTAATTCTTTCTAAATTTGTTTCTTCTAGCATAGGATGAAGATAATAATGGTTCTCTCTTCTGTTTTGTATAGGGGTTAAGTAATACACCAATCCAACTATAACACTCAGCATATTACCTGACCCATGGTAAGATACAATAAGGGTTAACTAGTACTATTACTTACTTAGAAAGGATCTAGACAAAATTTCCACAATCCTTTAAGATATATGCTATTTTACCCTATCCTCATGAAGACTCTCAACAACACAGTCTTTAATAAGGTGAGCACACATGAGGGAGAAATCTCCATTACCTATATCAGGTCCTTCTGGCATCCTACTGAGTGTGCATGAGTCACATTTCATTACCATTGTGTTAATGACTAAGAGATAACCTGCCTCTGCTTCTGTAACAAAATGACAAGTTGTAATTACCCAAATCAGAAATCACTTTTGTTGTCAGTGTTTTTCTTGTTGCTGTCTCACATTTACAGTGCTATTTTGTATACTTCAGTGAACAGAATACTCAGAAATACTAATTGACTGTCATCCATTAAAAAAAAAAAAACATTAAAATTATCTATTGTTTGGTCTGGAAGGGAGTCTGAAAGTTGTACCAAAGTTTGGTTCCTAGCACCATGCCCTCCCACTCTGACCATTATAAATGCTCAACAAGTATCTGTTGACTCTTGTCTAACCCCTTCATTGTGAAATGGAGAAAATAAAGTTTCAGACAAGTCACCTGACAAATTTCTTCAGTCAAGACTCTGGGCTTCTGGCTGAACGGTCAGCAACATACCCCACCATGTGTCTTCATCAAATATGCTTTGAATGTTAAGGGATTTCAGGATTAGTTACTGAATGTCTTTTCTATTTGTCCTCAAGAAAAGCTTTTTATCCTCTTATTTAAGTTTACAAAACCCTCTCCATACAGCCCTCCCAACCTCCACCAAGCGCTTCCTGTCTCTCTCTCCCACTCTATTTTCCTCCATAGCACCGTCACTGTCTGGCATACTACAATTTATTTGTTTATAGAATTGTGATTTGTCTCTAGAAGTTTTCCATCTGCAAGTTAGTATTTATTTAGTGAAGTTTCAGTGTATCCCCTTTTCTCTGATTGAAATAAATACAAAGTAAGTACATGCTATGGCATTCAGTAACACATAGAAGATGGTCCTAACCAACATCTCTCGCTTTCAGTTTACCATTGGAGACAAATTTTGAAGCCCAACAATTCAAAATTAAAACCCCGACTCTTCCACCTTGTAGTTGAGAACTTCAGAAAAATGACTTCAACTATTTGAACATGTTTTTGTTTTTGTTTTTTTTCCATATATAAAATTAGTGATTAGACTAGATTATCTGAATACTTATAATCCCTTAGATCAGAAATGGGTATATAGAAAGAAGCCTAATAAATGTCCTCTATTATTATACTGCCTGTGAACATTTTCCCACCATCTGGAATTTGATCATACTGATCTCTCCACCTGAAATCTCCCTCCACTCCACCTCGTTTCGGCATTTCAAAATCCTACTCTTCTTATGAGACTCTCTCTCCCATTCTACCTCAGGAGTATTTTGTGTGTCTCTTAAGTCATTTAGCATTACTTTACTTTTTCTCATTACAATTTCTACAGTTGTCTTAATTTCAGTGCTGTATTGGAAATTTCCTAAGTCAGAAGCACTATTCATCTTTGAAACTGTCATATCAACTAACAAATTGTCTGGATAATGTAATTGACTTAAAAAGCAGGCAGGATTGGTGCTTAAAAAATGTTTATATTGGATCAAACTTCCTAAATGTCTAAATAATGTGTTTACATGAGGAAAATAGTAAACTAAGTAATGAGAATGATCAGTTATGTGTGATTGGAGTTAAAGTAATATAGAAAAAAATTGGTAAGAGAAATCATTTTTTAAATTTTTATTTTATTTTACTTTATTTTTTTTTGAGATGGAGTGTCACTGTCTCGCCCAGGCTGGAGTGTAGTGGCACGATATTGGCTCACTGCAAACTCTGCCTCCCGGGTTGAAGCAATTTTATGCCATGACGCCTGGTTTTTTTGGGGTTTTTTTTCTGTCTTTTTAGTAGAGAAGGGATTTCACCATTTTGGCCAGGCTGGTCTCAAACTCTTGACCTCAAGTGATCCTCCTGCTTCAGCCTCACAAAGTGCCGGGATTACAGGTGAGAGCCACCACTCCCAGCCAGAGAAATCATTTTGATATCATGAATTATAAGTAGTTGCTAAGATATTCAGAGCATCAGACACAGATCATCCTTTGACTTGGCATTCTCTTCACCTAGAAAAGGAATCTTAGGGCCAGATGCAGTGGCTCACACCCGTAATCCCAGCACTTTGGGAAGCCTAGGTGGGAGGATCACCTGAGGTCAGGAGCGAGACCAGCCTGGCCAACATGGTGAAACCCCGTCTCTACTGAAAAAATAAATAAATAAATAAATAAATAAATAAATAAATAAATAAATATATATATATATACACAAAATTAGCTGGGCGTGGTGGCACGTGCCTGTAATCCCAGCTATTCGGAAGGCTGACAGCAGAATCACTGAACCTGGGAGGTGACGGTTGCAGTTAGTGGAGATCATGCCATTGCACTCCAGCCTGGGCAACAAGAGCGAAACTCCGTCTCCCCGCCTCTCCCCCCCAAAAAAAAGAAAAAGAAAAAATAAAAGGAATCTTAGGTAAGTAGTTACAGGAAACAAATGAGCTCCTAAAAACTGCTTCATGATTGTTTTAACAGACGAAAACAAATATGAAATGAACCAAGAGCATGTAAAATATGCTTTCTTTAAAGAAACCACAATTTCAATGAGCTAAACAGTTACCATGCACTGTTTAATTTTATTTATTTATTTATTTATTTATTTATTTATTTATTTATTTATTTATTTATTTTTAGACAGGGAGGTCTTGGTATGTTGCCTAGGCTGGTCTCAAACTGCTGAACCTTTGGTCTCATGTGATCCTCCTGCCGCAGTTTCTCAAAGTCACTCCATAAATTTTAGAAGAGCAGAATTTGAAAGGTAACCTAGTTCACATACCAAATAAAAACGCTGAAATAATGTGTTTCTTGCAAAAATCACAAAGATAAAATAAGACCAGAATCCTGATCTGTTTTGAGTTCAAGTTAGTATTAGCTCAATTCCAGTTTAACTGCCTTCAATGTTTTATTTTTCTTTATACAGATTTTTAACAACATAATAAATCAGAAAAATTGTCAAAACCTTGTTTTTCCTATTTTTGCATACCAAAGTAAAAATTTCATGGTTGTTACTCTTTTGTAATTTAAAAGTGAAAATGGTTACTTTCATTTTTATTAACTAATTTCTATAAAACATTTGTGAAAAGACAGTGGGCTAACTAATCAAAGTTCTTTGCTGGTTGCACCTGTCATTTTTACTAAAGAGTGGTTTCTACTCATACTACTTGTAAAATAACTTTTACTGGGGTAATATGTAAAATATAAGTAAAAATTTAAGGAAATATTCGAACATAACTAAACAAATTTTAAAATGTATTTATTCAAAATTTTTGAATGTTGCTGATAAACTATTTCTGCAAGTATACACGAGAAATTGCTTAACATGGTTCTTCTCTGGGAAGTAAATTCAGTGTCTAGGCATAGAAGACTACACGTCCTTTTGTTAAAAAAAAAAAAAAAACTGTTATCATCGTTTTACTATTTAAAACCAAACAGAGCCAGGCGCGGTGACTCAAGCCAGCACTTTGGGAGGCTGAGGTGGGCGGATCAAGGGGTCAAGAGATCAAGACCATCCTGGCTAGCACGGTGAAACCCCGTCTCTACTAAAAATATGCAAATATTAGCTGGGCGTGGTGGTGGGCGCCTGTAGTCCCAGCTATTCGGGAGACTGAGGCAGGAGAATGGCATGAGCCCAGGAGGCAGAGCTTGCAGAGAGCCCAGATCGTGCCACTGCACTCCAGCCTGAGCGACAGAGCAACTGTCTCAAAAAATAAAAATTAAATTTAAAAAAAAGCTTTTTCAGAATGCTGTGTGATCATGCAATTGCAACATTTTGCAATTCACTTCAGTTTAAGCAATTTACTTAAGATATTAGAATAAGAACTATTGAATAATAATAAAAAAGAAGACTAATAAGTATTTTGTTTCTAATATGTCTCATAATACGGTGGGAAAAGTCAACGAACCAATATGGGCTTATAAATATTTATCCCTCTATGCAACTAGATGATTTGATGGAAAAGAAATTTCTAAGCCAAAATAATTCTATATTTATGACTTAGAACAAACACACATTAATTTATTTAACCAATTTATTTAACTTAGGTGCTGAACCTATTTAATTTTGGTCACATTCACATTGATTACTTTCACTAATTTATTTAAGATATTTTAAACCAACTTTTTAAATTTAAGTAATAGAAAATTTTAAAAATGAATTAGTGCAGAAGACAGATATGGATATTTGTCTCGTCTCCCTGCTTATTCACACGTAAATTTCAGCTGATGATCTAACTACTTTGAGCCTGGGAAACGCTGGTATTTCAAATATTGAAAGTGAAGCTCTTAAACATCTTCTTTGTGAAAATGATTTATCATATATAGACATACAAATACAATTAAAGACACAACACAGTTAGCTGATTCACCACCTTCCCTGCCTTACTATACATTTTGCAAATTAGACAACCAAAACTCAGAAAAATTAAGTGACTTTTTCAGTGATGGCCTGTGGCAGAGCTGGGACTACAAGTCAGGAGTATTCATTAAGTGGTTCATTGTTCTTTTCATTCTAATTTATTCATTGAGGATGAGCAGAGAATGGTAAGAAACTAGGAACGAACAAAAACTCCTGCTTCCTAAACAGAGAATGGTCATGGGTGTCTAGGGTCAGCTACTCCGAAATACTCAGTTAATGCCTCCACTCTTCACTTGCATTTGACTCTGTGAGACAGAAGGTTATCTCTGGAAAGAAAGAGAAATACCCAACTGCTAGGGAAGGTTTCTAACATTCATGTTTGATTTTTCTTCTATTCTTTTGAGCACTATTAACAAGACTTTAGTTATAGTTAAAGGGAAAGTTTTATTGAATGTAAACATTTTTCACATCGGATACTTTTCCTAGCTTCCCAGAGCAACAGCGCGATAAATATTGCTTTCCAGAAAATTAAGAAACTAATACTAAATGAATCCACTGCCTACATCCAGGAAGGTTCAGGAGCCAGGAATTCAAAATCCTTGGTGTCAAGTGTCACCCAAACCTTGGGGCTGGGGAGTGGAGAAAGGCTTTCTGGTAAGAACTTTAAGATTCCTGCTTCTGTCTTCTATTATATCATCCTTTGATGCGCCACTCTACAAAACATTCCCCCGAAAAAAGTAAAAAAGTAAAAACTCTGCTGCTGAGGATGCAGATGATTATTTAACGACAAAAAATGTCCGTGCAACTTGTAAACGATATTCACACCCTGTTGCCCCCTCCTCTCCCAAAATGTGTAAACCCATATTAGGCCTTGATCTACACAAATCAGCAGAGCACTGGTGGGCATTTCTGGGATTAAGATTGAGCTTCATTTTCTTTTGAGCCTTTTCTTAAGCGTCCACATTCCCCACTATGCATTTATTAGGTTGATGCAAAACTAATTGCACCAACCTACATATGTAATTAGGGAAAAGTAATTACTTTTGCACCAACCTATGTATGTAATTAGGGAAAAACTATATCTGGCATATTTTTAAAACTCTTTGAGAGGCGAAGGGTAGTTATTTCCTGCTGGGTAGTGTACTCCTTTTCCTTGCTTCACAAACAAAACCCGGATGTGACTTGGAAACGGAAAAAAAAAGGGGGGGGGGAGTTCGGGGGGTGGGGCGAGAAGTAAAAAAAGTAAAATTTCTGCTGTCCCCAGTAAGGCAGCCCTAGCCCAGCCGCCCCCCGCGGGCGTGGCAGTCCTGAGTCAGGGCCTGTCCGGGGCCAGCATCCCTGCTGGGCGATTGAGCGGCGGGAAGCTGCTTTTGAACCAGTCTCAAAGTTAACCCTAACCTAGCACCCAAGCAGCCCTCCTAGGTTGTGGGGACTTGAGAAAAGGCAGAGTTCTCATGTCCTAGGACGCTGGGGCGCGCTGGCGTGACGGGGTCCCGGAGGAAGCGGAGCCCTCGGGGAGCTGGGGACCGCAGCGGGGCTGCAGTCACATCCTGTGCGGGTGAGCGGCGGGCCAGGCCCGGCAGTTGTTTCGACACGCGCCGAGCTTCGCAGCTCTTCCAGGGGCTCCGCTGCCCGAGCTAGCCCGGGCCCAGTTCTGGGGCGAAAATGCCAGCCCTTCACATCGAAGATTTGCCAGAGAAGGAAAAACTGAAAATGGAAGTTGAGCAGCTTCGCAAAGAAGTGAAGTTGCAGAGACAACAAGTAAGTTGGCTGTTCCGGAATATTTCCTTCTCTGAAATGAAGCAGGGTTCGGTTTGTCCTGCTTAGTAACAGTAAAACAAATAGTTTAGCTTATTTTTCCTCCCCTTTGTAGCTTCTCTTCTCACCACCCCTTTGACAGTGCCTGGGGACTGCCAGCTGATGTGGGGAAATCGTAGGAGGTAGAGGAGAGGTCTAGGATCCGATAAGGAATTTAAGGCCAAATGTCCTAACTTTTTAAGATGCCTAGGAAGGGGAAAATAGACAAGAAATCTTGCTTTCCATTAGACAGCTGTTTTTCGAAACTCACTTGTAGGAAAAAAGTGGATAGCTACTTGGTTCTTTCATCTTTTACACTACTAGAAAGGATGATATTTGAAAGAAATTTTCTAAAACCATATTGTAAAGTCTTACAAGTACATTATTTAATTTTGAATTTCACCAGTGGCCTTCAGTGATATGCAAAGAACAGTCCACCGAAACTGGGGAGCAAAATATTAGAATTTCTATCTTTATTTATTTGTAAATCTCATCCCTTTATAATTTTCACTTTATGTTTTATAAGTATGCAATTAATACAGTAGTATCTGTACTTATTTATACAGAATTATACATATACTGAGGTGTATATGAAAAATTTTTTAGTGATCACAATTTAAAAGTTTTAGAGACTATTGATAGAGATTGCCATTTCAATGAGAACATATGACCCAGTATTCAATATTCTCCACTGAAACGTCTTGGTTTTATAAGTTTTATAAGTTTTACTTCAATTTCTTACTGGTCATCAGGACCTTCCTTTAGACACTAATCTCTCTTCCTGTTTTAACTCAGTCAGGCATCCTGTAGACTAGGAAAAGTCTTTGAATAGATATTGTTTAAAGATAATTAACCTTTCCTTTTCAGCAAGAAAATTTTGAACTGATCTTATTTATTATGGTTTAGCACTAGAAAAAAATTAAGAAAAACAATGGAAATGAAGCATTATAATATGCTCACTTGCCTTCCTGTTCTAGTTGTAATGAATCTGGTAAGGGCAAGAGTCTTTACTCTTGAGTGATGATTAGAAGATGCAGGCATTTTTGTGTTTTGCTTTTTACATATTTCTTTTCTCAAATTTAACCTTTCACATCCAAATCCCTGCTCTTCCTAGCTTTTATAATGAGATGTCCCCTCTATCATGTTAACGGTTTGTAGCTTTAAAAATACCAATGTGTTTAAAGGGGAAAAGAAGGAAGTTACACTACCCACTCAATAAGCATGCTTCTTGACACCTTAAGGGACCCATTTTATGGATGGCAAAGTTCCCGGTACAGCAAGTGTTGGCCACTTAGATATGTTCATACAATAAACCTTAGGAGTTACATATTAAACAGAGTTTCATATACTGAAGTACAGCATTGCCTATGCAAGGTTCTAATATCTTAATATTTGGTATCACTGTGCAGAACTTAGGAAAAAAGACAAGTGTCTTCTACTTATCCAGAGTTTTAAGTTAACTATTGAACAGGGATGTGGATGCAACTGACTATGTAAAAATTGATTGTATCATTCATTAGCAATTTCTCCCTGCTAGCCAGCCTGACCCTTTAGGACACGGCCTGTGGCATCAACTTCCCACCTCCAGAAACCTCAAGTGTGTGCCAGAGGGAGAAAAAACTTTGGGTACATGTGTATCCTTAGGAAATACAGAAAGAGGCATCTAAATCTCAAAAATAATATTAAGACATTTGATTACACACTTGGAATTATACATGGTTACTGCTAGACAAGCATTGGAATGCTTAGAGATCATTCATCTCCCTCACTTTAAGGATTAAAAAAAACTTGAGTCCCACAAAGGCTAACGAGCTCCTCATTTAAGACCACAGAGATAGATAGTGATAGGGCAGCTACTAAAACATTCTTCTTCTCATGCCCAGTTCATTTTTCAGTCAATAAATAGTTAACATCTAGGCTACGTGTTCAGTCCTTAACTCAGGCCCCGACAAAACTTGCAAGTTCCATTCTGGCTGTAGTTAAATGTTTATCAAACATATCCTCTTGATTACAGAAGGAAATGTATCAAAGGAGTAATTACTCACATTTGGAGGTTGCAGACCTCTTCTGAAACCTAATGAAAAGACCTTGTAAGAAAAGATTCAATGTAGGGAGCATGAATCTTGTCCATAAATTAACTTGGGACCACAGACCCTAGGTTATGGACACGTGCATTATCAACTCTGAAAATTCACTTAAAATGTATGCACTCTGAATGTCAGCAACAATTGAGAGCAAATGTTACCTGAAAGAATTGTACCTGAAAGATTTTATTTTGCCAGATTTTAAGTCACAGAACTACATCACCTACTTTTCAATTTGAGGTCAGAGGCTTCCACACTTTTTTGCAAAGGATAATCATTTGGGATGTGGAAGTAAAATATTAGCATTTCTATTTTTGTTTAGTTTTAAACCTCACCCATTAATAATTTCCAGTTTATGTTTTATAATTTTGCATGATGTATTAACAAAACAGTATCTGTAGTTATTTGTAGTTAAAAGTTATATTCATTTTGGGATACATATGCAAACATGTTTTAGTAGTAACCATTAAAACAGTTTGAGGTTACTAATTTAGATTACTAATTCAGTGGGAACATTTGCCCAGTTTTCCTAGGTCTCCATTTAAATTTGCTGGTGTGGCCCAGCGCAGTGGCTCACTTCTGTAATCCCAGCACTTTGGGATGCCGAGGCGGCCGGATCACGAGGTCAGGAGATCGAGACCATACTGGCTAACACGGTGAAACAAAATTAGCAGGGCGTGGTCGTGGGCGCCTGTAGTCCCAGCTACTCGGGAGGCTGAGGCAAGACAGTGGCGTGAACCCAGCAGCTGGAGCTTTGCAGTGAGCCGTGATCATGTCACTGCACTCCAGCCTGGGTGACAGAGCGAGACTCCGTCTCAAAAACAAATAAATTAATTAATTTAATTAAATTAAATTTGCTGGTACTTCTGTAATTTTTACTGTAAATTTCTTACTAGCAACACAGGGCTTCATTAAGACCCTAATTTCTTTTATTTTGCTTTTATTCTTTTTTTTTTTTAACTCATTCTTGCAACCTGTCTTTTAAGGATAGATAGACTTTTTGAAGAAACGATTCTTGTAAGAATAGACTTTTTGAAGACATTATTCAATTTTTTCTCCATCGCAGAAAAAAATTTATTCTCAGATAAGCCTAATAAGTCTCAGAATCTAAGTCTTTTATTATGATCATTGCCCTCATGCAGCAGGAAGAAATTCTGAGGAGCAACACAGAGTGCAATATTTGGACAACTCCAATCTTTCCAGAGTCAGGCTTTTTCCAAAGCTTCTATCATTTTGTGAAATTTCAGAACATGACACACACCCATAAGTGAGAATCGTGGCATTATACACCCCAAAACATTTGGGGATTATCTACTACTGCACCTGCTCATTAGCATGAAAAATTAAAATAAGATTATATTTCAGTTCCTAAAATATTGTAGATGTGTCATAATTGTATTTTAGCAGAGGAAGGAAATCATATGAGACACAATGGGAAAAAATTGCTGGAGATGATTTATTTAATGCAGTGACTTTCAAACATTTTTGAATTTGACCAACGACCAACAGTAAGAAATATGTTTTACATAGATTGTATCATAGATATAGTAATAGAATAAAAATATTAGAGTGCAGAACCCAGATTTTATATATGTATCATATATAATATATATACACACAAATATACATATATGTAAAAAAATGTTTAAAAACTGCTTGTATTCAGTTATACTAATTTCATTTAGGGGTAGGGACAAAGTTTAAACAACCATAAACTAATATATTCTTTTTTTTTTTCTGTACTTAAGGTGTCTAAATGTTCTGAAGAAATAAAGAACTATATTGAAGAACGTTCTGGAGAGGATCCTCTAGTAAAGGGAATTCCAGAAGACAAGAATCCCTTTAAAGAAAAAGGCAGCTGCGTTGTTTCATAAATAATTTGGGAGAAACTGCATCCTAAGTGGAAGAACTAGTTTGTTTTAGTTTTCCCAGAAAAAACCAACATGCTTTTTAAGGAAGGAAGAATGAAATTAAAAGGAGACTTTCTTAAGCACCATATAGATAGGGTTATGTAGAAAAGCATATGTGCTACTCATCTTTGCTCACTATGCAGTCTTTTTTAAGAGGGCAGAGAGTATCAAAGGTGCAATTATGGAAATATGAGCATTACTTGAGCATGACACTTCTTTCAGTATATTGCTTGATGCTTCAAATAAAGTTTTATCTTGGGAAGATGAGTGTTGGTGATTTAAGAAGGCACTTTTCATCCATTAACTTTTATATTTCTCCCCAAAATCTTTTGGGTGTGGAATATGATTGGGCTTGGAATATGATTGAGAAGATTAGGTGGTTCGACAGATCACACCTCCAATCCAGCTCTCTGCATCAACGGTTTAGAGTGCTGAGTTCTGACCACAGGAATGTGTTTGATCTAACCTTAACTATTTAGAAACTGAGCAGGTAGAATTCCTATAACATTGACAGAAGTCACATTATCTGAGTCAGGAACAAGGCCAAGCCACATCTATGTTAGTAATATCCTAGTTTATCATCATTTAGATCTTCTTAATAGTGTTCCTGTAGGAGTAGCCTTGAAGAAAAGACTGAGTTGGGGATCAGGAAGGGTGCCCTGCCTCTCCGCAGCATAGTGGCCAGGCCAGCCCTGGCTTTGAGGACCAGTACTTAACCTGCACAGAGCTACATCTCCCATGTGCTCTCCAGGTCTTGGGCACGGCACTACTCCAGTTCTGTGGCATTGGTGCAGACACTTGGATCTCTGCACTCATGCTTACCAGCATTTTCCAGCAGGCCTGGGTCAAACATGGCTCTTTTTCTTCTCCTCCAAAGGCACCAGTGAATCTTTGCCCACTTTAAAGATTAGTTGGTCTTTTTCTTACTGATGTGTAGGAATTCTTCATATATTCTGGCCTTTATTCATGGTTGGTGATATGTGTTGCAAATACCTTTTCCCAGTCTGTGGCTTACGTTTTCACAGTGACGTTTCCTTCAGTGGTTTCATCCTGCAGGGGCAACATGCCAGAGTATAACTCCTGCTGAAGTTCATAACAAGGGTACCTGAAGCCCAAACCTCAAAAAAAGGGACCTTTCTTTCTCTCCTTGAGCATTCTCCCGCTTTCTCCTCCATCTTTGGGTCAAAATTGCTCCAAGTTTGAGCCAAAAGAAAAACATGGAAAAACCCTTGCTGGTTAGCTCTAGCTCAAATGGACTTAGTTATTAACTTGACCTGCAATTTTCAATGTGGCACCAGAAGCCAATATTTCTCCTTGACTGGATCTTTTCTCCCACTTAGACATGTAGGTATACCTTACTATCAAGCCAGAGAGGTGCCTGTAACCTGTAGCACTTCCTAAAGTATATCAGCATCCTCACTCTGAAATTCCTTTCCTTTCCCTCTCTGGGAAAGAACAGTATTCCCTAGGCTTTTGAAAAATAGGTCACACAAACCAAGAGCAGGAACTATTTCCTTCAGTTTCCTGACACTTTCCAAGTGATGATGTCAATTGGGATTACTGAGAGCCAAGGGATAATTTTAGCCCAAAATTACTACTCCTAGGAAGGATTTAGGAATAGTAAAGGTATATTTCTTCCAAACAGCATAGAACAATTAGTAATATTAGTCATTTAACATTTAACATGGTATGGAAATAGAGCTTTGGTGCCTGTAAAGTTTTACTTTTATTAGCTGTTTCATTTCTTTGCACTCATAAAGTTTTCTTTTGTTGCTTATGAAAGCAAACATTTATTCCGGTTACTGGCAAGGCAGATTAAATCACCTGCTTCTTTTATGAAGGGCCAAGACACATTTATTCCCTAACTTGTTGGGAGTTTTGATTACAAATCTATATCCTGATGTCTATTAGCAGATTCAGCTATCCTTTCATGTACACTCCCAAGTCCTAGCTTTGGCTCTTCATGTCTCTTTCAACCATATGATCAATCAGTCAAGACGACCTCTGGTTTTTCCTAAATAAATATCTAATCTTGTAGGTGCTTCTATTAAATCTAATTCTGTTTCTTTTTCTTACTGTTTATCATTATAACTCAGCCAACACGTAGGACTGCAATGAAAATATTTTAATTTTCTACTGTTCAACTGCTAAAACTTATTAGCTTGTATTAGAAAAAGAAAAAATGCATCCATTATATATTTGGATATATTATAAATGTAACCTTTGGTGACTGAGAATTTGTTAAGCAGAATTTAAATTATGTATCCAATTCATTCCAAGTGTATAGTTGTGTAATTATTTACTATTTGATTAAAAATAGTTATCATGCATTGTGTAGCGAGACTTAGGTTCTATAAACTCAGATAGAATTAGGAAAATCAGGCCGGGCGGGGTGGCTCACACCTGTAATCCCAGCACTTTGGGAGGCTGAGGCAGGCGGATCACGAGGTCAGGAATTCAAGACCACCCTGACCAACATGATGAAACCCCATCTCTACTAAAACTACACAAAAAATTAGCCGGGTGTGGTGGCGCGCACAGGTAATCCCAGCTACTCAGGAGGCTGAGGTGGGAGAATCACTTGAACCCTGGAGGCGGAGCTTGCAGTGAGCCGAAATCGCGCCGCTGAACTCCAGCCTGGGCGACAGAGCGAGACTCCCTCTCAAAATAAAAGAAAAAGAAAAATCGGGCTTTTCTATTTCTAGGCAGAAGCTACCTTACAAGCTCACCCACACTTGGTATTGAAAGACCAAGTTTTCTGTATGCTAGATGCAAATTAATATCTCACTATTGTCTAAAGTTGCATTTCTTTGATTCCAGTGATTTTTAGTCAGTTTTCACGTGTGTCAATTTTCTCTTTTGAAGTTGTCTGTTCTCATCCTTTGCTCACTTAAAAAATTAGTGTGCTGCACTTTGGGAGGCCGAGGCGGGCGGATCATGAGATCAAGAGATCGAGACCATCCTGGCTAACACGGTGAAACCCCATCTCTACTAAAAATACAAAAAATTAGCCAGGCGTGGTGGCGGGCACCTGTAGTCCCAGCTACTCCGGAGGCTGAGGCAGGAGAATGGCGTGAACCCGGGAGGCGGAGCTTGCAGTGAGCTGAGATCCGGCCACTGCACTCCAGCCTGGGCGACAGAGCGAGACTCCGTCTCACAAAAAAAAAAAAAAAAAAAAAGAGTGTGCCTTCTTATTATTGAGTTGTAGGAATTCTTTATACATTTTGGTCATTCATTATTTGTTGAATATATTAAATACCTTCTCCCATTCCATGACTTAACTTTTCACTTTGTCTTAGCTCCTGATATACAAAAGATTTTTAATTTTGCTGAACTTTCTATTTTGAAATAATTATAAATTCACAGGCAGTTGTGAAGGAGGTACAGGGAAATCTATTGCACTCTTCCCCTAGCCTTCTCCAAAGTTAACATTTTATACAACTGTATTACAATATCAAAACTAATAAATTAACATTGTACACTCATACTGCTAGTTCAGTTTTCAATAGTTATACATGTACTCATGTCTGTGTGTAGCTCTATGCAATTTTATCATCTCTATAATTAGATTAAGACTGCTACATAAACTAAATCATACAGTAGCTATCCTTTTGAGGTTGGCTATTATCATTCAGTATAATTTCTTCAAGGTTTATCCAAGTTGGTTGTATGTATAAATAGTTTATTTCTTTTTATTGCTGGGTAGTATTTTATGCTACAGAGGTGCCACAGTTTAACAATTTATCCATCAAAGAATGTCTGGGTTGTTTTCAGTTCTCTGCTAATGCAAGTACAGGTGCTACGAACATTCGTGTATAGATTTTTGTATGAAGATAAGTCTTTTCTCATGTGGAATAAATTTTTAGGAATACATTTGCTAGGTTCTATAGTAAATTTATAGTTACTTTTAAAAAAAACTACCAAACTGTTTTCCACAGTGACCGTACCATTTTACATTTCCATCAGCAATGTATGAGCAATTCAGTTTCTCTACATCTTCATCAGTATTTGGTGTTATCACTATTTTCCATTTTAGCTATTCTGGATAGTAATATCTCATTATGGTTTTAATTTTGCCTCTCTGATGGCTAAAGATTTTGAACATTTTTCATATATTTGCTATGTGTATATCCTCTTTGATGAAATGTCTATTCATGTATTTTGCTTATTTCTAATTTGATTGTTTATTTAATGTTGAGTTTTGAGAGTTCTTTATATATTTGGGATACAAGACCTTATTAGATATGTGATTTGTAAATATTGTCTTCTATTCTGTAATTTGTTTTTTAAACTTTTTAATGCTTTTTTTAATCTTATAGAGTAGATGTTTTCAATTTGATGAGGTCCAGTTTATCATTTTTTTTGTCTTGTAGATCAAGATTTGGGTGTCAAGTCTAAACAATATTTACCTATTCCTCATCCCAAAGACTTTCACTTGTGTTTCTTCTAAAAATTTTATAGTTTTATGTTTTCTATTTAAGTCTGTAATCCATTTTAATTAATTTTTATATGAGGTGTGAAGTTTAGATACAGGCCTGCTCTCTCTCTTCCTTTTCTCCTTCCTTCCTTTATTCCTTTTCTTCCTTCCTTCCTTCCTTCCTTCCTTCCTTCCTTCCTTCCTTCTTTCCTTCCTTCCTTCCTTCCTTCCTTCCTTCCTTCCTTTGACAGTGGTCTAATTGCTCTAGGATCATTTATTGAAAAAGTTATTCCTTCTCCATTTAATTCCTTTTGCTACTTTGCCAGAAATTAACTGGACATATTTGTGTGATTCTATTTCTAGGTGTCCTTTTCTTTTTATTCATTTATGTATTTATTCCTTTGCCAGCTCCACACCACCTTGATTTCTACCACCATATAGTAGTCAGTAACACCAGGAAGAGAGATTATTTATACTTTATTCATCTTTTTCAAAACTGTTTCGAATATTATATGGGCTTTCTCTTTTCATGTAGAATTTTACAATGTTTATGTCTACCAAGTAAATACATGGTCTCAGCAGTAGAGTGGAGATGACAGATAACATAATCAGTAGGCCTGAACACAAATGTATAGGATTTACTCAATCTGAACAGCAGAGAGAAGATAGGGTTTTAAAAATGAACGATCCACAGTAATACATAGAGTAGTAACAAGACATCTAGCACTGGCATAATCAGAGTCCAGGAAGAAAAGGAGAAGAGTGTGAGACTGAAAAAGTAGTAAAAGAAAAGTAATGGATAAAAATGTACAGAATTTTGTAAAAGATGTAAATCTACAAATTCAAGAAGCTTAGCAAACCATAAACATAATAAACCTGAAATAATTCACACTTAGACACATCATAATTAAACATTTTAAAACTAATGACCAAGGAGAAACTTATAAAAGGCCAGGGATAAATGATTCATTATGCATAAAGGAAGATGAATTTGAATTAAGTGGATTCCTCATCAGAAACTCTAGAGGCCAGACGAAGAGGCATGACATTTTTAAATTCTGAAAGAGAAGAGCTGTAAACATTAAATCCTTTATCAGTGAAAGGATTCTTCAGGAATTAGGAAGAAATAGACATTCTTAAATAAAGGAAAATTAACAGAATTTGTTGCTAGCAGAACTTCTCTTGAAGAATGGCTAAAGGAAACTTTCAAAACAAAAATAAAATGCCAACAACAAAAATGCATATATTCTCAGGAAAAAAGAAGAATAAAAGATAAAGGATAAAACATTGAAGCAGACATTATAGACTATCCTTGAACTTGTCAGTTTCGTTAATCATACTTCATTGCTGAAACAAAAGATATAATACCATCTGATACAGTGTTCAATATAAATAGACATAAAACAACTACATTTAGAAAGTGGAGAGAGTAAAAGGACTTAAATAGAACAACTCTAGTTCTAAAAAAAACAGTATTAGGAAAAAGATAGCCTGCCCTGGGAAAGAGAGCTGGGTTGTTTAAGGTAGAACATGCTAAATACATAGCAAGCTGATTCAAGTCATGGGAGGTCCAATCAAGTAGTGCAAAGATGTGATTAATCAGGATAACTAGTTGGCAGAAGAGTGATTGATCCTGGTTCATATGCTCTGGAACCAGTATAATAAAAACAATTTTAATCTATATAAACCAAATGAGTGAATTTTGTTTCCTTAATAAAAATCACATCACAACCTGAAATCATTATGAGCATGACTGAAAACTCTAATTATACGTCAAATAGCTTTTTACACATTTATTCCATAATGTAATCTCTCAGTTTAGCATCAGAAATTATCTGATAGACGCCACATGAATTGCAGAAGAGTGCATAAAAGAAATCAATCAGACCCTGCAAGGACTTTTAAATGATAGCCAACTAGCCCTAAAGAATTCCTTACAGGTACCAAATAATATTTTCCAAGAAGTGATCAATTTGATCCTCAGTAAAAACTTATGTTTTCTTTAATTGTTCTTTAATAATGTTAGCCACAGGCTTTAGCTTTATCTCATCCTTGTATCATTGCCAGTCTGAGACAGATTATTTTAATAAACTACTTCACAGAGCTGGTTTGGGAGTTAATGGGCTTGATTCTCTAGGCTGTGAACAGCCATCTTCAAATCCATAGAAAATACTCATGTCTTGCCACTCATCACTGTTGGTAAGTGGCTTCAAATCCTTTTGGGAAGTCATCAAAGTAAATATAAACATATAAAAATACATCTATTCTAAAGAATTTGCATATTCACTTAAACTTTCATAGCTCTGTTTAGTATAGTGCAGGAAAGACAGAAAAGGGAGTGGTCTTGCCTTATTAAGTTTTTTGAAATGGTATTAAAACCTATACAGGTCTTAATCTAAGAAAGAAAAATGAAGAGAGAAGAGAAATATTTAAACTTATATTCAGTATTTGAAAACATAACCTAAAAACTCTGATATTGATATAACTCACTGATTACTTGAGAACAGTTCAAAGTCTGTTGTTGTTAATTATTCCCTCCTTATAACTAAAGTTATGTGTCAATGAGGAACATTACAACACGGATGTGTATGCTCTTCGTCAATATCCAGCTTTGTCTTTTATCTATTTTGTTTTCATAAATCTTTGAAAGACTGTATGCAATTGAGTTTCCAACTGATTGTTGCATACATATACTATTTGAATATAAAAGCAGATATGGAGAAGAATAAATTAATATTTATTACTATTTAGATTTTTCAATTTGGGGTGGGAAGTAATTTAGACATTTAAAAACCATTCATTTCAATTTTCCTGAACACATGGGTCAAAGATCTGTAAACGTTACCCTTTATAGACAAGTTCAGCCAATGCTTTTTTTTTTTTTTTCCCCAGGAATTGGCAGTTGAGACAAACGGTAGCAACATTTATTAAGTTCAATTAATTAAACCAATCTTATGTACAACATGTGAAGGGATTAACTATTTGCAAAAAGAAGTAATAAGCAAATGATTATAGTAAGACTAGGACATTTCCAACTTCTGGTGACATTTCATAGGAGGATAGACAGTATCTTAAATGAAGCAGAAGAATTTGTGAAGTATTAAACTAAGAGGAAAAAAAAATAACTTATTGGGTGCAGCTTGGCAGACCAAGAAGACATTTATCAAGTTTATATAGGAACAGGAGGAACTTGCTAGTTAATTGAGTACACTGTCTTTGGTAAAAAAGCTTTGGAATATTTTTTCAGCCACTGTGAGCAATGAATTACCCCAAATTCAATGACTGAAAACAATGCATTTATTGCTTATGAGCCTACCAGCCAGCTTATCTGGGCCTGACTCTGTTGAGCTTGGCTGGTTTCACTCACTTGTGGTCAGTTGGTAGATCAGCTTGGAACTCATGGGTTAGCTGGGTGTTGGCAAGATGATGTTTGGGGCAAAGTAGGTGATGGGGTCAGGTGTCTTTCATCCTTCAACAAGATTCCTTGGGCTTGTTCTCATGGCATGGCAGGCTTCTAAGCAAAAGAGATTAGAAGCGTGAAATGTGTCTGAAGGCCTAGGGAAAGAACTGGCACACCATTACTTTAACTACATTCAATTGCCCACATCAAGACTCAAATCCAACCCATACTCAGGGGGAAGGAAAATACATGACCCTTCTTGAGTGAGGAAGCTGCAAATTCACTGGGCAAGAAGCATGAATACAAGGAAGGGTGGAAAGTTCGGGTCATTTGCAATCAATCCACCTCATTAGATAAGGAATTTTGTCTCAAACATGGGCTTTGGAAGCCAATTAGAATGACCTAGGAATACGTGGGAGTGGAGTTGAAAGATATTCCATTAGGATAAACTAGAAGGTTCTGATGCTAAACACAAAAAGTGGGGATGCTCAGTGTACACACATACAATAATTCAAGAAGATTGGTAGGGGGAGGATTTGAAATCTATTATGAGAGAAGCATCAAAATGAATTAGAGTTTCAGGAACTTGACAAAACCTCTCAACTAATGTGCCAAAGCCTAATTTAACCTAGGAGAAAATAAGCAGCCTCCTAAAAATTAATTTTACTAATAGACATATCAATTCCTGGAAAGCAGGACTGCAGGATCTGATCATATCCCTTTTGTGTCTTTTGTTATTGAGCAGAAATAATTCTTGCAGCTTGATCACCTTTTCATGCTGAAAGATTCATATTTAATAGAGCCAAACTCAGTGGAATCCCAAGTTTTCATTTGTTTCCAGTACTAGTCAATCACTTTGGTGAGGGTAAATACTACAATAGGCAAATTTTGCTAGTATTTCAAAAACTGATATATTGTGCCTCTATGCCTTCCATCCACCTCTAGCTCAACCTTTCAGACAGTCTGCATTGCTTTCTAGTCTTTTCCTAATATTCTGTCTCAGGTAGCAGAGATGAGAAAGATGCCCAGAGAATTTGGGTTTCCTATTTAATCTACCCTTCATTTCCCAAATTTGCTTCTGTTTCAATTCTGTCTGAACATGGACTTCAGAGAGACTCCTATTGATATTTCTTTGGATGCATGCCTGTATTGGAAGATCCTACTCCCCTTGAAACAATACATTTCTCTTAATAAGGTTGAACTCTTTCTCTATAATCCTGATCAATATTTCTCAGGCTACTGCTTCCTTTTATTGTGCTGAGAGTTTTTCACATAATTCCTCATATTTTGCTGTAGTGAAAGGTACAGTTTATCTAAAAAAGGAGTTTGCTAATACTTTTTGATTAATGAGTAACACAGTCACAAGTTTGAGGACACAAATCATGAGCTTAAAGCATTACACAGCCTTGGTGCATCCATTGACTTGGTAGCTGACTCTGGAAATATGAGATTCTTTTCACCCTTTTAGAAAGACATTTTCCAAAACAGACCTCTCTTTGAAGAATTTACTTGAGTGTCTGGAATCTAAAATTTGTAACATTATTATGCATTTGTATAAACTAAAAAATAGACATAAGGTTATGTATCTGTCATCTACTGGAGGGGAGGTAAGGTAATATTATAAATACATTTTCCTGAAATTATAAATCATAATGGTGTTACTAGCTCAGGGGCTGCCAAACTTTTTCTGTAAAGAGTCAGATAGCAAACATTTCAGCCATTGCAGGACTACCATCTCTGTGACAACTACTTTAATATGAAAGCAGACACAGGCAAAGAAATACATAAACCAGTGGGTGTGGTTGTGTTCCAACAAAACCATTTTTTTATAAAAACAAGCAGCAGGCTGAATTTGGCCCACAGACCATAGTCTGCTGACTCTTTCTCTAGATCAGTGTTCTTCAGACTACATATTAAAACCCATTATTAGTGGTCAATTTTGTGAAGTGTAACACATATTTTGAATAAGATAAAATCAAATAAAGTAAAATATCAGCATATATTCCATCGAATAAAAGGGCATATCATATGAAGTGTGTGTGTGTGTGTGTGTGTGTGTGTGTGTATTCGAGTCAATATTCAACTTTCTTTTCTTTTTTGTAGGCTCTAGTCATGGAAGTTTGAAGGCTGCTGGTCAAGAGCAATGAAGCTGAGTCCAACTTTTGATAGTGTGTAGTAATTAATTAACCTTGCCCAAAGAGAGATCTGGCCTTTGCCTTTAGCTGCTGGGGAGTAATCTCTAAGCCCTTTGAAAGTCCTGCCTGACAAGAATACCTTTGTTTACCTGGGGCTTTGGGCCATGCAGAAAGTCTAACATGCAGTACAAGCTTGATTTCTAGGGTCATGTGGTATCTGCTTCATCTGAGAGACTGGAGGCTGAGACCAGTTGACCAGGGAGCCCCAGTAAAGACTCTCGATACCAAGGCTCAGGTGCTCTTCCTTGGTTGGCCATAGTTCATGTACATTGTCACACAGTGTTTTCAAAAGAGTAGTGCCCTCCATGATTCCACTGAAAGAGGATAACTGGAACCTCCATGTTCAGAACTTTCTTGGACTCCACCCCATGCATCTCTTCCCTTGACCGACTTTAATCTGTATTATTTGGCTTTAATGAACTACAATTGTGATTATAAAAGCCTTCAGTGAGTTATGTGAGTCCTAGTGAATTAGTGACTCTAAGAATGGTCTTGGGGAATGCTGAACTTGAATGAGTATCAGAAGTGAAGTCAGTCTCATGGACTGTGTTCTGTTTACCTTCTAAGGTAGGTAGGAAACCATAAGTCAGATGCTTTCATAAAGGTTGTGGAGCAAATTAGCAGCAAAGCCACAATGAGAATGTTAGGTTTGTAGTTTCCATATTTAGAGGTTTCTTTCTTCTCCTGTGCAACTTAATGCTACTTGTCAACATTTGTGGAGTGTATCTCACTTTGTGTTGAAGGTTTTGTTCTCATTATCTCACTATATCCTCACAAAGACCTTATAAAATATGTACTAGGACTAGTGACAAAACTGGGGCTTGAAGAGCTTAGGTAATTTTCCCTGGATCATACAGGTTTTAAATGATGGAATAAGGATTCAAATCTGGGGAATCTGATTCAACTTGAATTATTTTTTTCACTGCTTGATATTGTCTCTTTTGGGTGTTGTACATTTCCTTCTTTAAAGAAGTTGAATTTCTTTCATTTGAAACCACCAGGTTACCTGGTATATGTGTAAATAACAAATAATTGGATCACATATATAGTAAATATATTTTGTATTCCCCTTAGTACACAACGTAATGAATACTTAATGATGAAAAGTTGAAATAATGAACAAGATACAGGGTAAAGGTTTAAAGCCCCACATATCTTCTTGGTCTTCCACATTACTGTTGAAACCTTGGTTTTTTTTCTTTTCATCTTTGCCTCCATTATCCTCCTCTTCTTCTTTCTCTTCTTTCTTCTCTATTCTCTCTCCTCCTTTCTCTCACTTCTTCTCATTCTTATCCTTTATATCCATCATCATCATGATTATTATTGCCAAAACCTGATTAGGCTAATCTCAACCTCCTGTATTTCCTAAAAGCTAAGTTAAAACAAAATTTCCGCTGAATGAGGTAGTTGGTTGGGCTTTGCTTAAGTAGACGTTGCTATAACGCTGTCTCTGAGTGTTTTACTGCTATTTACACTATAATGCAACCCCAAATTTTCTCTTTTCCTTCCTTTACATACTTAGAATAAGGATACCCAGATGATGTCTGGAAGTAGAAAGAAATGGAAAAATAGGCACAGTATAATTTCTGTTAGTATTATTTATAATGGACTTAAATCTGAAATGAAAGAACTGTTCTGACAATATAATTTACAGTTCAGGACAAAGTTTTTACAGGGAAACTCCCATTTGATGAAACAGTTTTCTTATTTTTTCAATCTTGATTACAGAATATAGATAAGGAGATTCACCCTTTTGGTCACCAGTGGGAAGAAAAACAATGCTTTCCTGCTCCTCTTTTGTTTAATATTCTAGCAAAAGCTGGATACTTGGGAATGAATAAACCAACAAGTAATAGGTAAGCATAACACTGATAGTGACTTCTATTTGTATGGTCTTTTGGATGTTTTCTATGCACAGTCACATTATTTCATTTGAACCTGAAAAGTAGGAAGAAGTACATGTTATACCCCCTGACTTATTTTCATCCTGGAAATGAGCAAATTGAGTCCATTTGCCATGGGCATGCATCTAACCAGGACTTCTAACTTCAAATACAGTGCTTTTCCCACCACACCATGTTTTTACTCTGTTTAATAAATATTCTTAGTCGGCTTGCTATTTTCTCAAATACACATTTTCCTTGAACCAAGAGTTCTTAACCTGTAATATACATGGATCTACATGAATGAGTTTCAGGAGTCAGTTAACCTTCTAAAATAGAATTTTAAATGTTGTGTGTATGTGCCACTCTCTCCTGTGCTCCTCCTTGTGACAATCTACTTTTTTCATCTCAAAAGTGTCAACAAGGCAAACATGGTTAGGATCTCTTACCTTAGGAGGCAAATTGCTTACATCCTTTTCCCATATGAAAGGGATCACTTTGAGCCTTTAGTTTAGACCTTGTTGCTGTTTCACTGTGTTGGAGACTTGCGGGAGACTTGCAGAAGACTAGGAACACCCTCCACTGTGCCTTGTCTAGCTTCCATCCCACAGTAATCAAACTGATTCATCTTCTCAATCATTTTCTCCCATTAGCTTTCCCTGTCATCACAATCACTCAAAGAAGCTGCTCCTTCTTCTACCAAAAAAAAAATCGTTAATAGATAGAAGGGCTCCCCACTGCTATATTCTGATCACAACTTGTTGCCTTTACTTATTGACACTTGAACTCTGTGTCTTCCTCTCTCCTTGGTTGCAGTCACCTGCTCAACTGACTTTTAGTGACATCAACATATGGCTCAGAGACCTCAACTCCACTCTTCCTCCTTGTCTCCTGTCAACTTCAAGTTCTAAGAGGATGACTCTTTTAACACTAAACCTTAGAATGTATCAGTCTCTCTAACCTGAGTGATCACAATACTAGTATTTTACTTTCTGCTGTTCTATTGTACTGTGCTACTTTAAAGTATTTTAGTATAATTCGTAATATCTACCAGTTTTGGATATTAATGATCTCTATTTTGCACTCAGAAAGTATTAAAATTTTGAATAAAATGATTACACTTTTTAATGCAACACTAACCTGTGGTGTTAGAGGTAAAGTTTGAGTCTGCTCTTTGGGGTGTGGTATGAAAGGGAACATCAAAGGGGCTTCCGGGATGATGGTCATGTTTTGATGTTGAATGGCATCCCTCGTAACACAGTTGTATTCACTTTGTGAACATTTCTTGCACTGTATACGTTTAGTTTATGTGCACATTCACTATCGCTTTGAAAGTATTCTGACTTCATTTCTTCCCTGTTAAATATCTAAAAGTATTTCTGTTTTAAATCTGATTTCCCTGGTTAATAGCGAGCCAAGCAACCTTTCTTATGATTTAGTCATTTGTAGTTCCCCAAAACTAGTTTGGCCCACACTTCCTGAGGTTCATGATAGGATTTTCTTTAAAAATTGTTGGTGGAGGGAATCCGGAGAATAGGAGACTGTGTGACAGGGGTATTCCTGAATAAAAGCGAGTAATGAAGGGCGAGAGGTCGTCGCCTTGTCTAACTCCCCTACCATCTCTGTAGGCTGATTAATGATGCGCTTCGCTCTCATTTCTTCTTATTCTAAGTCTGATAAATTGTCAGGGGCTTGACCCCTGGTGCTCTTAGATGATTTATTTAAACCAGGAGTTATTTTTATCAATCATCTGAGCCAGAGGTCCAAGACACCTGAGGTCTGTACCCTGACCCTCTTTCAGGGGAAGCAGCACCTTGGGCAGAATGTAGAATATGAAGACAACCACCTTTTGCTCTGTAATAAATTATGAACTGAAATATTAAATACCAGTATTGTCTATGCCCTTCAGTGTTGGAGTTGCTGCTGAATTCCCTTATCTTTCCTTCCTTTTCATCTCTGCCAGCACTGGCTTATCTTAAAATCCTCCCATCTTCAATATCTCAAATGTGAGTTTTCCAGGACTCCATCTCTCCTTTTCCCTTATATAAATCCTGGTATTTGTCCACATCCTACTCTAGTGTGTTTCTCCTGATTTTCCCCCACCTTCTGATTTTCTTTGCCTCGACCAGCCTGCCCCAGGTGATCAGCCATTTTCACATCATACCGCATCACTTCAGTGTCCGGTTCTTTACGATTCCTGGGGCGTACTTTCTCAAGGTCACCTCTAGTTCTGAATTCTACCCAGCTCCTCCCTGTAGCCCACTCACCTCTCACCTCTTGCTGCTATTCTTTTCTGAGTCTTTCCGTCACTTTCCCATAACTCTTCTCCCAAGGCATTTTTGTCTGTAGATAATATTGTTCATGACTTGGGTGAAAGGAGTTTACAAGATAAGAGAAAACAAAGTCAAATTGAGCACCAGACATCTCTGTACATGGAGATCTTTCAGCTATTCAAGTCATGCTGTCCAGTCCTTCTCCAACATTTCTCTCTTCCTTTCCTTTATTTTCTATTCTAGTTCACCTCCAAATTTCAGTTAATTTCTAATGAAAATCAGTCAATTTAACTATTGTTTTGCTTCTCTTCTTTCAGTGACTCACCTTTCATTTCCACTCTTTCACCAAAACCGTTTTTAAGGTTTTTTTTTAAAAGACAGCTCTTTTCCTAACATAAACTCATATGTTATTTTTCTCTCTTTGGCTATAGTTGCCACCATTGTAAAGCACCCACCTCCTTTTTCTTCTTTTAAAAAAATTTCTGTCAAGCCTGCATGTCTATTTTCTTAAGAAGTAGGGGTAGAACAAAGTACTTAGGAATCCAACACTAATATATTCATCTGTAAATAAATCTCTGCCTCACCATCTTAGTCAGTTCATTTTCCTTTTGCTTTCAAACTTCACCTCCAACTCCTCTCCTCCTGTCCTGTCTTAACCTGTTTTTGTTTGAAAACTGCCATTGCCCTCAGCCTTCATCTTGGCTTGCTTGCAGAGCTTCCCCTTGGATGACGTCTCTCCCTCAACAGCAAATCCCTGACACCAACTCATTTCTGATTATTGACCTTTGTTCCCAGACTTTTTTAGGGGTAACTGTATTTGACCCATGGCATGCTCTTGCTGCACGCTCTTGCTGGCCCAGCAGCCTTTGCTAAATTTTATCATCTTTAGCTTCCCTTCCTCCTAGTCAGCTCATAGATAAGAGATTGTTTAGGGTTCTATTTGAACCAGCTCCTCCATGGAGGCTGCTGTGTCCTTCCTCCTCTTCTCTCCATGCCTCCTCCACCTTCTTTCCCTCCTTCACTCTGTTGGTCAAAATATATTGAATGTGGACCAGCTGCCCTTAAGTACTAAAGAGACTAGGATGAATAAGTCCATGTCTGCTATCTTGGTGCTCATAGTCCAATGGGAAACAAAATTGACACAGGAGTCTTTACTGGTTCCCAGTAACAGTATGATGATATTTTCTATTTTCTCTTTAAATTATTGTTTTCTATATTATTAGAAGCAAGTATATATTTCCCACTTGAACCTTATCACCCCATTTTTCAAAACAACGTCAGCTTTTATTTTAGGTTGGGGGTACAGGTGCAGGTCTGTTATCTGAGTATATCACACGATGCTGAGGTTTGGGGAATGAATGATCCCGTCACCCGGGTACTGAGCGTAGTATCCAATAGTTGTTTTTCAGCCCTTGCCCTCTCCTTTCCTCCCTCCTTCTCCCCTCCAGTAGTCCCCAATATCTATTATTAGCATCATGAGTACCCATTGTTTAGATCCCACTTATAAGGTTTGGTTTTCTGCTCTTATATTAATTAGCTTAGGATAATGGCCTCCAGCTGCATTCATGTTACTGTAAGTGACATGATTTTGTTCTTTTTTATGGCTGCATAGTATTCCCTGGTGTACAGGTACCACAATTTCTTTATTCAATCCACTGTTGATGGGCACCTAGGTTGATTCCATGTATTTGCTACTGTAAATAGTACTGTGATGAACATGTGAGTGTATGTGTATTTTTGGTAGGACAATTTTTTTTAAAAAATATATACCCAGTAATAAGATTGGGTGAAATGGTAGTTCTGTTTTAAGTTCTTTGGGCAATCTCCAAGCTGTTTTCCACAGTGGCTGAACTAATTTTCATTCCCTCCAACAGTGTATAAGCTTTCCTTTTTCCCCACAGCCTACTCAGCATCTGTTGTTTTTTGACTTTTTAACAATAGCCATTATGACTGGTGTGAGATGATCTAATATCTCATTGTGGTTTTGACTTGCATTTCTGTGGTTATTAGTAATGTTGAAAATATTTTTGTACATTTGTTGACCACTAGTGTGTCTTCTTTTGAGAAGTGACTGCTTATGTCTTTTGCTCACGTTTTAATGGTCACCCCAAATTTTTACAAGTTGAAAATGGGACCAGTTGAGCTATCAAATACCAGGAGAGTAGAGAAATGGAACACCTGATCAGTTTACATTTTCTGTTGCTTCTGAGCAGTCCAATCAAAGTTTCTTCATTTTTCAATAATGTGCTTGTTGAACTGAATCCCATTTATTTCAAGCTTAGGTCCACATTTGATGACTCCCTTGTTTGAGTTGCACATATGATCACTAACTATTTACCAAAGCACAAGCCTGAGATAACTGCTGTGACAGCCACCCAACAATGGAGCACAAGTTGCCAGCACATAATGGGTTCTCCAGCACATAATGGGTCCTACCCAATGAGCGCATTTCTCTTTGAGACCTTTGGCATATTATCTTGCCTGCCTACTTTATGGTACATTGGTCCAATCCAACAGAGTTTTTAACATCAAATCTTGGGGAGAAGGAGTCATTCCTTCCCATAAGGTTCTGAACTTCTTATGCAAATTGTTTACTTCCTCCTCTATGATCAGCTTTGGGCAGCAACATGTGATATGAGCAGCCTTCCTTAGGTCACATCAGTGGATCCTATTGGCACTCTAAAAGAGAGTGCAGGAGTGAGTCTTTCTGGACTAAAGTAGGCCTAGAGATCATTTACTTTTGTTTACTCAGGAAGAAAAGAGGTGGTCACTTCAAGTACAAGTCACTCAGTTACATATAAGATAGTGTGGTAAGAAAGTTATAACGATTGACATAAAATTCCATAGCCTTTTGCCAAGAAGGTGACCATCCTTGTCTTACCACGGCCTTGAGTTTCATCTGCACTTGAGATGTTGGTTAGGTATGAAGAAATCCTGACTAACCTTTGCTGCACACTGGGGTTCTTTTATTTCTCACTTGAATTCTTTACTATATCATTTACAAACCTTCTCTCTTTTCTTCAAGAGTCCAGCACTATTTCAGCCTGACATCTTGCTGGCAAATGTCCTGCACTTCTACTAGGTGGAAAAGTTTGAAAACATCAGACGTACATTCCCCTAATTTTTCTCCTACCTACATGAGAACGTGTTAATTGTTCATCTTTCTTTCCTGGTTCCTCTCTTTTTCAATGGAGAAGCAAGTATCTTGTGTTTGTTTGTTTGTTTGTTTGCTTGTTTTTCCTTTTACTAAGCCTATGTTTTTGAACTCTGGTGACTGTGGATCTCCTGGGACCTAAGTTACACCTTCTTGTCTTAGATTTTCTACCTCTTGCCCTCAATTGGTTATGTTTCTTTTTTTCTGCCTAAAAATATGATTTGTACAATCTACCTAAATCAATAATAACAACAATTGTAATAACAAAGCAAAAGAAGAAATTTTTCTTTGTTCCTGCTTCCTATAAGAGCAATACTCTCTATGGTTTTATTCAATTTCAGATTTTTTTAAATCATCAGGTGTTTCATTGATTATATTATTTGCCTGCCTCCATTCCTTACTAATTAATTATACTTAAGAATAATATTATTCTTAAATACCTGCATTTTTCTTTCTTATCCTTTAAATGAGTCTCCATTTTTCAGAAGAGAAACATTAAATTACATTTCTTTTGAAATATTACAATCTTATTCTCACTACCAACTTTCTCCCTATGACTTTCCAACTGCCAAGTCCAGTGTATTTATAGTCTCATTTACTTGTGACCTTCTGTATAACTGGAATCTGGTTTCTACTCAAAGCCTTTTCCTCCTTTGACATCAAAACCTCACCTACTATGCTCCTCTGCCTGCCTCTGCCATTTGGAGCTTTTCCAACTTGTTTGATAGCAACACTTTCCAGGCTCTTATACACAGGCATGCCGTGATCCCTGTCTTATACACTTCTTTCTTTATCCTTCTGCATGTGGAAACTCTCCACCAATCCAAAATACATTTCCCCCTAGAGAAACACTCAATTGTCTTATTTTGCCTTCTAATTTAAGTACAAACTATTTGGCTTCAAGGTTCCACAACACACATTTTGAATCTCTTATGCCAGCATATTTTCTCCTTTTGTTTGTCTCTGTATACGTATCCAGAAGCAGCTGGTTGATAGCTAAGTAAATCTTAAGCTTCTCTGTCTCCTAGTCATTGTGATACTATTTATTCTGTCTGAAAGTTTACGTGTCTCTTCCCTTCTCACCACCTGTCAAGGTGACCCTGAGGCTAGAAGTCAGACTGTTCAAGGGCATGACAACCACTTGTGAGTTACTTAAATAGAAACTTGCTTCACAACTAGCCTTTCTTGATATATTATTCTTAAACAAGTTCGTTTTGTTTTTCCTCATCTTTCAAAGAAGTCTCCATTTTTAAGGGAAAAAATGTAAATTCTATTCCATTTAGGGAAATGCCCCATGATATTAAAAAGCAAGTTCATTCCTTTGTGGATTGAGAATTTTAAAATGATTAATGTATATTTTATTTTTCAGTGAGAAAGGTAAAACTGCACTAGAATGACACTCCTCACTTATTTCTTTTGTTTTCTTTTTAAATTGCACATTTTGCTCTGTGCTAAAGCACTGGACTCTGTACTATAGAGAGGCTGTGGGTGGTATGCATTTTATATCCATGTTAGTTAAAGCATGATCATACTGTTGACTGGTTTGGCTTAGACAGTAGGAAACATCTGGTAGTTTCCTGATATTTATCAAGACAGAACTGTGTTTCCTTTAAAAACAGTTTCACATGAACAATGCACTACATAATAGCAGAGGAATTTTATAACAAGTATAAAAACAAGAATGTAACTATTAAATATAGACATTGATTTTGATAATGTAAATCAAAAAGTTAATTATACTCTAGAAATATATCAATGTTTATATTATAAATCCAGAACAGAGTATTTGTTCTTGCCGAAAAGAATATCAGAAAATTGATCTGGGATAGTAGTGCAAATTTTGATTTATAGTTCTTTGACTGTAATGTTCAAATATATTTACCTAGCCTGGCATGGTGACATATGTGCTTGTAGTCCCAGCTACTTGGGAGGCTGAAGTAGGTAGATCACTTTGAGCCCAGGAGTTCGAGGCTGCAGTGAGCTATGATCACACACTGCACTCCAGCCTGGGCAACAGAGCAAGACCTTGTCTCTAAAGTCAGTCCAAATGAATTTGGAAGGAATAAGAACAGATCAGATAAGTGAATGGGGTTTCATTTTTTTTCTGTTTGAACCCTGTAGATTTCAAAACCCAAGTTCCAAGGTCCATATCTTTCAGCTAAGGAATCCTAAAGTAGGGTGGCTTTTTATGACTTTTCTACTTTGGTATAAATCTGTGATGGATACCTAAATGTGGCCTTGCTTCCGATCTGTATGTCAGAAAATTGGACTAAATAACTTACAGTTATGGTTCCAGAGTTAGCAAATATATCAACCCTTTATGCTTGGCTCAAAGTAGACACTGCTAATCAGTCACTGAGTGCTCTCCCACTGAGCTAGAACAGCCCTCATAATCCTTTCCAATAGCACTGCAGGTTTACTAATCAATTGGAGTTGATATGACATATTAAACCTATTTGCTTTCCCAGGTTTAGACTTTCCAAAACATAGCAAATACAATCATTTGGCAAAACGTATCATTAATCGCTTTCCAAAAGAAATGCCGAAAAACTATTTTGGCAGCCGCTGCTCTGTCTAATACACGGCTATTTTAGGAGACAAATAACTGCATGTGATCTGATTCCTCCCTTATCTTTCTTTTCCAATAGTGTCTGCAAAGTTTATCTCATCCAGTTTGAATAGACTTCTGAGCACATCACTCTCAGGTCTTCACAACTAATCTATTTTCAACCATTATATAACTTCCTATTTCTAGGACAAGGTGTCCTTCCTCTTTTTTAATAATTTATCTTTCCCAGTTCCTTTAATTCCTTTAGTTTCTTCCATTCTCCTAAGTGTTCATCACTTAGTCACTTCTTTACTATATTATGTCTCTTCTCTCCAATAATTGCCCCTCCTCACTAAAAATATGCTGTCAGTTTTTCCTTGGCTTTAACCAAGCACGCAAAGCCACAGACTTTTCACCAATTCTACTCCCTACTTAAACTAGCACATTAGAACATGTTTCTCCTTTTAACCACAATGTCTGTTAAAGCACAAGGCTGTTTCATCAACCTCTTCTTAATTCCTTGCAAGGATTTTTAAACTCTTGGAATTTGCCAAATGCTTTCTTTTCCTTTTAGCCTCTCAGTAGCATTCCTGACCTGCTCCCTTTCTCTGGCTTATCTAGCCCTGCACAAATTGAATTTCTTCTTTGCTTGTTCTTTTTGTGTTTCCTTCGTTAACATTTTATATAACTCCTAAGCCCTTATTCTTAACTTTCTTCTCTTCCCCTTCTCTACGTCCTTCTCTTTGGAAAACTCAACTTTGAAATTTTCAGCTATCATCTCTTTACAGCTTTCAAATTAATGCGAGTACCGCAGGCTTCACTGTTAGTGGTGAGTTTCACATTTTCAACTCCCCTTCTGAACATAAATAGGGACTTTCTTTTTCCAATTACTTTTAACCTGAAAGAGGCTTTTTAACCTGTGTTTTCATCTGTTGCATATTAGGCATGCCAAATTTAGTTGCTGTCCTTCAGTATGTTTTCTGGGGCCCATTCTTCCTCCCAGTTCTCATTGTCTTCTTGATTAAAGCTTTTATCACATCAAAACAGAAAGCTTAAAATAGTTATATTGCAGCTTCATATTCCTGTCTCTATAGTCTTTTTTCTGAAAGCCACGTTGCAAAAGATCCTTAGGTCTGCCATCTTAAACCACTGTTTTAAAACCACATGTCTCTTGTTGAAAACCATCATGGGATTGCTATTATCTACTGAATGAAAGCTGAGTTCCTTATTCTGACAGTCAAATTCTCCATAAGCCAGGTTTAACTTACCTTTAAAGCTTGTGCTCATGTCAAGCAGACTACTTGCTGATGCCAAAATTTGCCTTGATCTTTTTTTTTATGAGTTTGCACCTTTGTTTTGCCACTTTCAATTTCTGGAATTAATTCTTCTACTTCTACGTTCCATCTTTTAAAATTCTACTCAATCTTAAACAGCCAAATCAAAAAACTTCAGCATTAGCCTTGAGGTAGAGGTATGACCAGGTCCATCCAGGTGGGGCACTGACCAAGAAAAAAAAAGAAGGAGGCAGTCAAGGGACATCTCCAAAGGGGCATAAGATTTCGTTCCAACAAAGACATGGATGCTAGCTAATACCATGGGATTACTTAAGGAGAGTTGTAAAAGTGAGCAGCAGAGAGCCTAGGCATGGCCTGGCCTGAAGGCAGGCTAATAGTTACCTTGGGAGTAGGAAGAAGAAACAAGAAAAAGACACCAGCAAGTTGTGGTCAAATACAGGAGAAAAGCCAGGAGAATCTGATATGATACAAGTCAAGAGAAGAAAGTTTTTCAAAAGAAATGTAGTATTTGATATTTTCCAATGTTCCTAAAAAATCAAATGAGATAAAAATCAAAAACAAAAGTGGGTGGGGGGGAATAGAATTTAGTGTCATGGGCCACTGCAGACACTGATGAGAGCTCTTTTGGTGGAGTGGTAAAGGGTCAAGCCAGATTAGTGCTGGCTAGTGATCAAGAGACGAAGAAGTGGAGACGGCAAAAAATGTATATTTCTGGAGAGCTTGTTGTGACTGAAAGAGAATGAGGAACCAATCCTCTTTCTTGGGAGTGGCTGGAGGTAGCTTAAAAGCCATTAAAAATACTCAGGTTTAATGGGAAAGTTAGAAAATAATGCAAAGAGAAAAAACATTTGAGTAAAGTTCCTAAGAAAGGGGAAGAGGATAAGCTCAAAAGCCAGGAGATTTAGTGTGAGCAAGGAGCAGGCCCACCTCCTATCTTGCAAAAAGAGAAAAGGTAGACATGGGTGAGGAGAAAACATATGTGTGTTTGGTGGCTTAGAGCATGTGATTTAGAGATTGAAGAAATGTCCAACAGATGGCATCTATTTTTCCTTTGAGATAGTAAGTGAGATCAACCTCTGACACCACGGAGGAAGTGGGAAGTAGCAGGGATGGGAGTTTCAGGAGAATGTAAAGGATTTGAAACAGTCACTGCAGAGTAATGTCATTGCAAAGTAATTTGAAAAAAAATATTGGAATGCCAGAAACGAATGTAAATGAAGAAAGACTCAATATGTGGGTTTATTCAGGACTGGTTTGTTAAGAGCAGTGTGATCAAAATATACAGACATAAGTACATTTAGAATGTGGTCAAGAGTGTTTTTTGGGGATTTTTTGGTTTTGTTTTTGTTTCTGTTCTGGGATAGAGTCTCACTCTGTTGCTCAGGTTGGAGTACAGTGGCAAGATCATGGCACACTGCAGCATTGACCTGTCAAGTTTCAAGCAATTCTTCTGCCTCAGCTTCTTAAACATCTGGGACTACAGGTGTCCACCACCATGCCTAGCTAATTTTTTATTTTTTTTGTATAGATGGGGGTCTCATTGTGTTGCCTAGGCTGATCTTGAACTCCTGGGCTCAAGCAGTCCTCTTGCCTTCCAAAGTGCTGGGATTACAGGCATGAGCCACCATGCCTGTCTTCAAGATTGTTACTGGAATAGTGTAATATATACTGTGAAGAGGAAAATGAAGGAGAAAAAGACTAGTAGGTTTAACAGAATAAGAAAGAAAGAGAGGAAAAGGAAGAAGGAAGGAAGGAAGGAAGGAAGCAAGGAAGGGAGATAGTGAAGAAGGAAGGGATGGAGGGAGGGAGGGAAATAGGGAGGGAAGGAAGAAGGGAGGGAAGGAGAGAGGGAGGGAGGGAGGGGTGTAATTGGGTTGGCAGTCCTGATGAGATTCAAGAAGGGTCTCAGATGCCTTACCTGATTATTCCCAAATGGAAGCTGTTTTTTATCTAGCTTCACCAATCCTGGTTGTTTAAACTGCTTATTATTGAAATGTTATCCATCGCATACTGCCCTATTTCAATATGGTATGCTAGCTCACTTATGTGGGCTGGCTGTGCAGTACAAGTGTCTACATACTTAGCCTTGCTCATGATAGGTAATCAATAAATACTTGTTGAATGAATGAATAAGGGAAGGGAAGAAGAACAGAAGGAATGAAAGAAAGAACAATATACTTTAGTTTGGCCTTTTGTTTACAGATTGTTGTCAACACATATCTTACTGATTCTATTTCCTTTTCTTGCAATATTTAAGAATGAGTATATGGTATTTTAGTCACTTAGTGATCAAAAGATTGATCAAAAGATTAGATTGGGTTACTCAAACCAGCAAAACAAATGTTTTATTTGTCCATTAAACAAAAATTTGTGCTCTCTTTTTATTCACAACATCAGGCAGAAAATTGTGAAAGTTTCTAGTAATTACAATTCAATCCAGAGAACAAGTCTGGGAGTGAGTCAGCCACTTGTCTGGACAGTAAGAGTCCATTTTTTACGTCAATATGCTCTGTGGTTGTGCCTGCAGCTAATCCTGAATGATAGCAAAGGTCTGCTTTTCCAATTATTTTTCAGTTTCCTTCTTTAAGAAGAAAACAATGGAATGTAACAGGATAGAACTACACTGAACCTCACTATTAAGATAATGGCCTATTGAGTTTGTTGTTCATGACATGAATGCCGTTCCTGTTACACTAATAATTAGCTATCTGCTAAAATGTAAATTTTTCCATTTTGAGCTATGAATCTGTAAAGAATATAAGCACATTGATTTACTTCCTTTGAATTTTTTTTTTTATTACAACTGTATTGATATCTTTGAGTCCAGTCTTCTCTCCTTAACTTAAATGTGTCCCTTTCCTCTTTAAGGATATTTCATGCAGCGTCTATATACATAAAAAGTAAAAAGCTTAAAAATTTTTTGAAAACTGTCCATTAGATTGTGAAGTGCTATTTTAGTGACAATACTAAATCAATATTTGCTGTGGTATGGCTGAATTGAGTGATTTTTTCACTTGCCCAGTTAATTTTCTGGATGTGAAAAGAGTAGATCTCTTTTACTGGATACATCAAAGTTTACATGCATGATGCCTAATGGCCTAATTGAGGTAAGCAACATTACATTCCATGAGTGGAACTTCAGTCTCTTTTGTTTCTGGTACTAAAACTAATTCTTTATTTTAGGAATTATTATTATTATTATTATTATTTCCATCATTATCATCATCATCATCATCATCATCATCATCACCACCATAGTCATTATCATATCAGGGACCTCAAGGCCCTTGCCATCACCAGGAGGTGACACTGAGTACCTCTTTACATAAAGTACTCTTAAAGGCCTCATGATATATGTGATTTAATATACATCCTTCAAGGGGACAAATTTTCCCCAACTGCATTCCTCCTGTTTATCCATTTTTTGAAGATTTTCAGATTTCTAGAGAATAGTTATTGTGGTGTGGTATGAAAAAGAATGAGGAAAAGATTTGAACTCAGAGTAGTCCAGGTTCAAATTTTATACGTACTAGTTGTTTGATTCTGAACAGATTATTTTGGCTTTGTAAATGTCAGTTTCCTTGTCTGTAGATTAGGGATAATTGCTACCTGACATGATTCATCTATTCAACATCCGTTTCTTGTAAATCTATGTACTAGGTAGGTCCTGTGAACAAGGTAAATGGTTGATGACTTTGTGAAACCTACAACTTATGGAAGACATCAAGCACATGATTTTAATTTGAGTGGCAGTGTATCCAATGTTTAAGAACTGAAAGTCTGGCCCCAGTTTTCATGGTTTCAAAACTCAACTCTGGCACTTAACTGGCTGCAGCAATTTAAATTGCCTAATCTTGACTCAGTCTCCTCCTCCTTTTATGGATAAAGGTGGGTTTTCCTTTTCTTCTGATGAGAGGATCCACGTTCAGAAAGCTTGAAATAAAGAGTTAGGGACAGCTTGTAACTCAAGCTGGCATTTTAAGGAAAAAATACCTTCGTCCTTCAAAAACCTGAACAGAAGTGGGGAAATACTGCAGTTCTTTAAATAAGCTTTTGAATTTGAAGGTCTGTATTGGAAACATGACTGGGACACAAAGGTTCAACTGGAACCACTGAGCCACCACCTAAATGTATGTGTTTTACTGACCTCTGATGCTGCATGGAAAGACCAGGCTTCATTCAGACATACACATGAAGTAGGACAAGATAAAAAGGAATCCTGATGTGAAAAACAGATCAGATACATGCAAACACATGATCACACAGTCGGGAACTTGTATTGCTGCTGCAAACATTTTCGGTCTATGAAAATAGCAAAACATTATCCATCCTTTAGAGAGAAGGAAAATAATACAAATGTTTAAAACTTTTTATGACTCAAAACCTCTCTTTTCCTGTCTTAAAGTATACAGAATGCCCTTAAATTAAGAAAAATATTTATTGAACATTTAATTTTGCCAGGATAAATTTAGTTACTTTGTATCATGTCATAAAGTTTTACAGCATGTAGTTACTTGTAGCATTTATGACAAGACAAATGAAAAATTTGAGTAATTACTTTTTATGCAATATTTTTCGTAGTACTTGTTTTGTGCCAAGAACTATTCTAAGAGTTCTAAGTATAACATTCCACAATTACGTAGGAAGTTAATTGTTGGTTTTTTTAATACACTTCTTTGATCAGATTTAGAATTCCTCTTCCAATCCTACTTTGATGGGAGATTTTCAACATTAACAGGTATTGAATTTTGTCAAATGCCTTGTCTGCACCTATAAAATGGATCATATAATATTTCTATTTATTTCATTAACATTACGAATTGCAGGGTTGATTGATTCCGTGTTGTCAATCTAACTTGGCATTTCTGGAATAAACTTCACTTGGTCATGATGTATTATTTTTTTCTCTGTTGTTATATTAAATTATCTAGTATTTTGCTTAAAATTTTCATATATAATTTTATGCAGAATATTGTTCTATGGCTTCCTTTTCTTACAGTAGTTTTATCAGGTGAGTAGTAAGGTTATGCAGGCCTCCTGAAATTAGTTCAAAACCATTTCCCTTTCCTTAATTTTGCAAAATGTTTTTGTATCATTTCTATTATTTCATTCTGCAAACTTAATAATATTCATGAGTGGAGGTGTTTGGGCCTAGTGTTATCTTTGTTTATGATGATGAATTCAAATTATTTAATATAGGGGTTTTAGTGATTCTTAAGTTTTAGTATGCATCACTACCATTGGGCAGGTTGTCAAAACACAAATTGTTGAGTCTTCCTCAAAGCTTCTGTAGGTCTAGAGTGGGGCCAAAAAATTTGCATTTCAAATAAGTTCCCAAAGATGCTGTTGCTGTTGGTCTTCCAATCATACTTTGAGAACCACTGCTTGCATAGAGGGCCTTCGAGGTGATGATGCTCTTGGTAAATAATAACAATAAACAATTATGATTTCTTATTTTAATATACGTTCCATGTTGATATGATTTGTGTGCTCACCCAAATCTCATCTTGTAACTCCCATAATTGCCACATGTTGTGGGAGGGACCCAGTAAGAGATAATTGAATCATGAGGCCAGGTCTTTCCCATACTGCTCTCTTGATAGCAAATGAGTCTCACAAGATCTGATAGTTTTAAAAAGGTGAGTTTCCTTACACAAACTCTCTCTTTTCTTGCCACCACCGTGTAAGAAGTACTTTTCACCTTTCTGCATGATTGTGAGGCCTCCCCAGCTATGTTGAACTGTGAGTTCAATAACCTCTTTCTTCTGTAAATTGCCCAGTCTTGGTCAGGTATGTCTTTATCAGCAGTGTGAAAATGGACTAATACACATGCCTAGTTTTCTTTTGATTGTTTTTTCTTAATGGTATATTTTCTTACTTTTTCATGTATTTTGTAATTTTTTATTAACTGCTTGTCATTGTGTACGAAAGATACACTTAGTGTAAGGTCTGGAGTGCTACAGAATTTTTGTCACTTCTGTTCCTCTACTCTCAGACTTCAATGGGCCTTATTTTCCTACACCTTACATTGAATCCTTTTAAGAATTGCATCTTTCCCTCTAGGGTAGACAGATCATCACTGCCTTGTACGTGGTGCAAGGTCCATACTTCAAGAAGTTCATCTCAATTCTGCTTTTCCCTCAGTCTTAGGTAAACCTTCCTGCATCCCAGTAAAATTCATCTCAATATTACTGATTGCTTGACACCTTATAATTTCCTTGAGACTTACACTTTTGGTTCTTAATTCAAATGAGTTTTGCCACTGCTCTCTACTTATTGATAAGATAATTACGTATTCTGCATCTTTGTGTGCTCTCTGGTGATAAATTATAATATAATTGTCCCTGCCAGAGCTGCTTTAGTTAAGTGCCTGGTAGTACAGACATTTCTCAAAAGAAGACATGCATACAGCCAACAGGCACATGAAAAAAATGCTTGTCATCACTGGCCATCAGAGAAATGCAAATCAAAAGCACAATGAGATATCATCTCACACCAGTTAGAATGACAATCATTAAAAAGTCAAGAAACAACAGGTGCTGGAGAGGATGTGGAGAAATAGGAACACTTTTACACTGTTGGTGGGATTGTAAACTGGTTCAACCATTGTGGAAAACAGTATGGCGATTCCTCAAGGATCTAGAACTAGAAATACCATATGACCCAGCCATCCCATTACTGGGTATATACCCAAAGGATTATAAATCATGCTGCTATAAAGATACACGCACACGTATGTTTATTGCGGCACTATTCACAATAGCAAAGACTTGGAATCAACCCAAATGTCCATCAGTGACAGACTGGATTAAGAAAATGTGGCACATATACACCATGGAATACTATGCAGCCATAAAAGGATGAGTTTGTGTCCTTTGTAGGGATATGGATGCAGCTGGAAACCATCATTCTCAGCAAACTATCGCAAGAACAGAAAACCAAACACCGCATGTTCTACTCATAGGTGGGAACTGAACAATGAGATCACTTGGATTCTGGAAGGGGAACATCACACACAGCGGCCTATCATGGGGAGGGGGGAGGGAGGAGAGGGGAGGGATGGCATTGGGAGTTATACCTGATGTAAATGATGAGTTGATGGGTGCTGACGAGTTGATGGGTGCAGCACACCAACATGGCACAAGTATACATATGTAACAAACCTGCACGTTGTACACATGTACCCTAGAACTTAAAGTATAATAAAAAAAAAAAAAGAAAATGTGGCACATATACACCATGGAATACTATGCAGCCATAAAAAAAGATGCATCCGTGTCCTTTGTATGGACATGGATGCAGCTGGAAACCATCATTCTCAGCAAACACCGCATGTTCTCACTCATAGGTGGGAATTGAACATGAGATCTCCTGGACATGGGAAGGGGAACATCACACAGCAGGGCCTATTATGGGGAGGGGGGAGGGAGGAGGGATGGCATTGGGAGTTATACCTGATGTAAATGACAAGTTGATGGGTGCTGACGAGTTGATGGGTGCAGCACACCAACATGGCACATGTATACATATATAACAAACCTGCACGTTGTGCACATGTACCCTAGAATTTAAAGTATAAAAAAAAAAGAAAGAAAGAAATCCCCCTCCTTTTGTTAAATTTAAAACAATGAAGGTTTAGTGGGCCACACCTGCTGTTAGTTTGAAAAACATGGTAAAGAGCAGAATTGACTCTATGCCTGAGTGTTCTCTCCCTTTTACACACATACAAATGTACACACACATTTTACACACATACAAATATATAACATGGAACCTTCCATTGGTTGTTTTCACAATAATTCAACAGACTTACATCAAGGATTAAGATAACTGGAAAGATGCCAAAGGATGGGCTATGCAATGTCTGGGGTCCAGTCTAGCTTTTTATTTTAAGCAAAAGAGTTGAGAGACTTGAAAAGTAATTGTGCCAAATGAATTTTTAGAAATTTTATTAATGTTTTGCCCATATGTAATTCAACAGCAGTGTATAAACAATTCATCATTACAAAGTTATTTATAAATTTATTCAACTTTGTTTTTATGAAACAACAATACCCTTTCTTTAACCCTCATCAAAACAAATGATGTTAGGGACCGTCAGCTTTGCACAGTGAGTGCATGACACAACTTCTGCTGAAAACAAAATTGAGTGCACTCAATGGAACACAGAGGAGTAGACGGGGTTCCTGGCATGACGTAAGGTAATAATGAAAAATGACATAAGTATTTTTAGGAGTTTCTACTTATTTTATGTAACACATTGTAGCAAGAAGTGTTGCAGGTATTTACAGAAACGCACTATCTCTTCTTAAAGTTTCTCTATAACAGTTGTTATTGTTGTTACCTTGCAAGAATTCTCCAGCAAACATGTAATATTTTCAATAGGTACTTCATGTTCCTAGTACTTGCTATCCTTGAGCTTAAGGGTCTAAGAGACAGAACCAAATATTTAAAAATTCTAGCTTCCATTGGATGAAATAGAAAACTTCAAATTTCACAGGCAGAGCCACAGAGCAAAGGTTCTTGGTGGTAGGGTGGTCATAGGGACACCAGAGTGAATCCATGAGGAATGCAGCTCCTGCTAGATGAATTTAATTTCATTTTATGATGCAGTGCCCTGCTTTGTACACAAGATACATATAATCAAAGTTGTAATCTATCAACATGGTATCAAATATTTCAAAGCAGTTGATGTTATCCATTATATGAGTTTTATCTAAATAGGAAGTGGGAATCTCTGCTTTTGTCTGATTCTCAAATACTGATGTTGCAGACTTTTATCCTTGACCTTTTCTCACTTTGAATGCTTTCAATAGAGAAATAGACCTACTTGCAAAGCCCCAACTACAACATAAACTTATGTCTTTGTCACTCTTATGAGTCCATGCCAACGGTACACAGCTATATCTCATACAGCATGCTATAAAATGTAATTATTTTCATCTCTCGCTCCCCTAACTTGCTTCTTGTCAAAGGTCATCTGTTCAAGTTAGACACCTAGGAACCACAATTGACCCCTACTCCTTCCTTACTCTTCACATCTAAATGCTTCTCCCAGACCTGTTGGCTTTATGGCATTTTTTTCCCCAAAGTTTTGTTACCAAACGAGATGTAAGTTTTTCTAAGGCAATATTTAGAATACCTAAAATGATTAATTATAAAGGGAGGGATTACTGTTAATATAAGTAGAGGTTAATTCTATAATATAAGAGTTTTGTGCATGACAAGTCTGAAGTGAGATTTGAAATATGAGTGAACCTTTGGAAGACTGGTACAGGGAGGCAGAGGGAACATTTTCACCCAGGATGAGAGAACTAGGACACAGTATCAGGAAGTCGAGAAGGGCAGCACTGCCAAATAGCGCAGAAGAAATAGGGTGAACCAGGACTGAAATGAGTCACAGCATCTGAACCCTTGGGAGTCACGAGTGGTCTTGAGTGAACAGTGTCACTGCAGTTGGACATGAAGCCTCAATTGAAACATGAATTATGAAAACAATATATGAGAATGTAGGAAGAAGAAATTTAATGGTCAAGATGAAGAAGAAACAGAACTGATTCCCGCAGAGGAAGTAAAGGAAAGTTTTCCTTAATGAAAAGCAGTTTTTCAGCCAATGGTGGGAGAAAATAAAATGAGAAAGAATAGTAATAATAAAGCAAGTTTGAGGATGGTGGCATGGGTCAGAGAATCAGGAGTAGATGTAGAGGTACTATCTTCCAAAAAAGATAGGATAATTTTCCCCCAAGATCACAGAGGAAAAAAAAGATAGCAACACCTAGAGAGATTTGAAGGAAAATAAATGTAATATTGAGAGAACTTTTACTATATAGTTCTGATCACTGGAAGCAAGAAGTGTGTTGAAACTCAGCTGGGTAGCTTTTAAAAAGTATTAATGCTGGGTCATACTCCTAAAGATTTTGATATAAGTGGTCTGATGGGGAGCCCAGATGTCATATTTTTCAATATTTCCCAGGAGACTCTAATATTCAGTCAGGGTTGAGGACTGTGGGCTAGAGAGAAGGAGTGGGGTGACCATATTCAGAAGCAGTAAAAAAGGTAAAGAAGGTGCAAACACCTACAAAGATAAAAGGGTGAGTAAGGAACAACACCTTTTCACTGATATGTTGGAGAAAAAGGGAAGCTCGAAGAGGAAGGTGTAATGAAAATGCAGTTTAATATCATTCAAGTAGATGTGATTTTTGCATATTCTTTCATTTTATTTACTTTATTCACTTTTCTTATCAACTTCCTCCTATTTTCCTTCTTTATTTCTAACCCCACCCGTTCTGGTTGCTTTGGCATTCCTTCCCTCCTTATCATTTACTCTTCTTACATCTTCCATTCTCCACACTTTTTAACTTTTCCTAATTTTTCTGCCCATTAGTTCCTTTCCCCCTTCCTCTAGGCAAAGTAGCAAAAATAACTTTGGCCAGGCAAGGACAGAAAGCCAGACAGTTTTAATAAATGAGCCAAGCCTTAGCCAACTGCAGAATATGGTAGGCCTAGGGGATCCTGGACTGGCACAGCAACTACTAAGAAAGTTAAATCAGAAGAAGGCAAAAGGCAGAGCCCTGCATTATGACCATTTCTCCCCAGAGGTATGATCTCAGGTGCTCTGGGGAAACCACAGTTATACCAGTGTCAGGGTATGAACAAAATACTGGCAATAGGTCCACACTTTCTTGTGTCAGTGGGTATGACTTGGAGATTATGCTAGTTAGGATTGTTTCAGTTACAACTGAGAGAAAGCAATTTGAAATAGCTTAAGCTAAACAGAAAATCACTAAAACAGATACACCGTCGGATACCAAAGGCGAGTAAAAATGAAAACCAGAAACTAAAATGCTCTGCAGACTGTCTCTTTCATATTTTAGTCCTATCTTCTGCCTGATTTTCTCCTCTCCACTTGCATGCCAGTGTCTTCTACTACTGTGGTGGAAATTGTTGCATGGATAATAGTTTTAGTCAAACAAAATGTGAAAGAGAGAGAGGAAGAGAGAGTTAGATTGTCCTAATTTTAGCACACAGAAGAAATCATCCACTGGGTTGAATTGGAATCACCTGTTGACTTTAACCCTGGACAGTCAGTTTTCAGCTCTTTGATAGCAACATGGCTGCCACATTTGCACCCCTCTAAGTTAAGGAAGAAGAACTTGAAGAATCTGAGCCACCAAAAGATCATTGCTTCAGAGACTGTCTCTAAGTCTTGTTTGGTAACTTGTGTTAATTCCTCCAAAGTTTTTCAAAGATAAATAATTAGGAATAAATGATATGGTTTGACTGTATCCCCACCCAAATCTCAACTTAAATTGTACCTCCCATACTTCCCACATGTTGTGGAAGGGACCCACTGGGAGGTAATTGAATCATGGGGGCACTTTCCCTCATACTGTTCTCGTGGTAGTTAATTAGTCCCTGGAGATCTGATGGTTTTATAAATGGCAGTTTCCCTGCACAAGTTCTCTCTTGCCTGCCACCATGTAAGCCATGCCTTTGTTTCTCCTTTGCCTTCTGCGATGATTGTGAGGCCTCCCCAGCTATGTGGAACTGTGAGTCAATTAAACCTCTTTCCTTTATAAATTAACTAGTCTTTGGTATATCTTTATTAGCAACGTGAGAACAGACTAATACAGTAAATATATCTTAACATCCCTTTGGTAGTTCAATACATAAAATTTCTCTTTTTTGAAACAAAAGGAATAATGTATTTCATAAATCAAGTCAAGATTCACCCTAGAAGAATTCAGTAAGTATACTTAAATGTAAAGGAAACTCTGAAAAATTACAAATGTGATAAATTTAGACAGGTGCCTAATTGCATGTATGTTTTGAATGTGAAACAGAAGATGGGGCAGGGCCTCCATAAGTGTGCCGCACCCTTCACCTCACACAAAAGTGAAATGGAGATCTATTAAGCAGACAATCATGTGCTTGAAGACAGGAGTGAGCATTTACTCTCAACCCTATTTCTTTCCATTCCATCTACTCTTAACTATAAACCATGTGGCTTCACTGGCATTTGAAAAATACATGCATAAGTATTATTAATAGTAATAACAGCAGTAGTGACAGCAAGAGCAGATTTTCCTGTTTGTGTATTTCAAAATTTGTTTTTTGTGTCATTGGTTGAAAAGTCTGAGAATCATAGCTTGCAAGCATTTTATTTACTATTTCATTTCATATTTTAGTCTAGTACTAATATAACTGATGGTAAGTACTTATTGGCAATGAGAAAATAGCAATTTGCATACAATAACAGCTAGAGTTGATGGAAAATTCCAGGAATTGTTTTAAGCACATGACACTGATAATATGAGACGCAGATTGGAGTATGATGCAGATCAGACACCTAAGCCAAATTATCTTACTCATTTCCCCTTTGACTCCAATTCTGATTTTACTGATTCTATGCTGGTCTAAACTACTGTAGTCTACCACCTGAACCACTGCAGCATCTTCCTAATTGGTTTAGCCATGGCTACTGGGTTCTCTTTCATTTACTCTCTGCAGGGTTGCCAGAGCAGTCATCTCATAATGCAGGTCTGGACCTCGAGGATGAATATGGCTATTTACGTCAGTGTTTTTCGCCTCTCTTCCTGGAATCATCCAAAAGCAACAAAGAGAGATTTAAAACTAATCAAAAAAATAATTAAACTTCATTTTCAGTGAATCTAAAAAAACAGATATGATCCATCAATGCCGAAATATGCGTAAAGGCAAATATGCGTAAGCTATAGCCCTGTTTGCTGCGGAGAGTACAGGAATGGAGTTATAGCTGCAGGGACTGGTTTGACTCAGAGAAATGGAGGAAGTGAGGCTGCACAAAGATTGACATGTGCAAGCAGCAATTTCCTTCTGGAAGCAGCAACAAGAGGGGCCATTATATTTATAAAGTAAATAGTATATTTTATATAGCAAAATATTTTTATATTATATATAAATATATAAAGTATGTTTATAGTAAAGTATATCTTATAAAGTAAGACTGTAATATTTTTCAGCAAACTGCAATAATGAGTGATTGCATTTGTTTTCTGCTGATGTGTAACAGTCTTACCACAAACTTAGTGACTTAAAACAACACATGTTTATTATCTCACAGTTTCTATGGATGAGGAGTCCAGGCACAGCTTATCTGGGTCTTTTGCCACTGGGTCTCACAAAGACTCAGTCAAGGTGTTTCTAGGGCTGCAGGCTTGACTGGCAAACGATCTACTTCTAAACTCACGTGGTTGTTAGTAGAATTTAGTTCCTTGTGCCAGTGAGATTGAGGGCTTGTTTCTTGCTGGCTGTCAGTGGGAGGCTGCCCTCAGCTTATGGTCACATGGCCCTCCCCATATGATGCCTCACATCATGTTTCTACAAAGCCAGCAAAGGAGATGGGTTACAATCTTAAGAAAGGTTACAGTCTTATGAAACATAATCATGTAATCACATATATTCCAATACTTTTGCCATAGTCTCTTGGTTAGAAACAAGTCAAGTTCCCACCTACACCCAAGGGAAGAAATCATATAAGAGCATGAATACCAGGAGGCCAGGATCACTGGGAGGGCCACCTTTAAGCCTGCCATCTATAGTTATTATTTTTTTTAAGAGAATACATAGCATATACAAATATTTTAAAAGTCTATAGAAAAAGGAAGAAAAATAACAATAAAATTTTATAAGAGATTGAGTACTCACTAGAAAATTGTTGCCATAGAATGAATGAAAATTGTGACCAAAAGTTTATAATGAATTGAAAACCTCATTGACACAATCACCTGTATGAAGGAAGATCACAAAGTAGAAATACAAGAAATCAGGGAAGACATAGAAAAAAAAACTGAAATAGATGAAGAGTAAGTTATAGAATTAAAATAAAAGTAAAAAATATAATGAAAGAAAACTAGAATGAGTACAAGGAACACTAGACACTTGATGTAAACATAAGGCATGTGGATAAGGAAATAAAAATAAACACAAAATAAAAATATAGTTTAACAGGATTAAAACAATCTACAGACTCTTAGAACTAACAATTAAATTTAACAAAGTTGCTGGATAAACAGCCAATAGGTAAATTCAATTGTATTTCTATATACCATTAGCTTAAAAATAAAACTTTAAATTTTAAAAAAGGTATCTTAAGACATCAAATAGCTAGGAATACTTGCTACTGAAATGCAATTAATAACTCCACACCAAAAACTATGAAATAGTATAGCAAGTTATTAAAGATAATATAATAAAATGGGAGGTATTCTATCTTTATGGATTTTAAGATTCAATATTGTAAAGGGGTCAAGTCCCCTCAAAATAATTCATAGATTTAATGTTATTTCAATGAAAGCCTTTTGCAGATTATTTTATGGACATAGACATACCGACTCTAAAGTCTACGTGGAGAAGCAAAAGGCCACGAATAGCTAGGATAATTTATTTTTTATTTTTTATTTTTTATTTTTTTTCAGTTGAGTCTCCCTCTATTGCCCAGGCTGGAGTGCAGTGGTGTGATCTCAGCTCACTGCAACCTCTGCCTCCTGGGTTCAAGCGATTCTCATAATTCAGCCTCCTGAGTAGCTGGGATTACAGGCGCCTGCCACCACGCCTGGTTAAGTTTTGTATTTTTAGTACAGACGGGGTTTCACTATATTGGCCAGTCTGGTCTCAAACTCCTGAACTTAGGTGATCCCACCGCCTCAACCTCCCAAGGGAATACAGGCATGAGCCACAGCACCTGGCCTAGGGTAATCTTAAAGAAGAATAAGAAGCTGGAAGATTTGCGTGACCAGATAGGGGAAAAAATGTGTGAGTCAGGGCTTTTACATGCAGTTAAGCTATTCAAGTCTGAAGACTACAGGTATATGTTTTCAACATACAAGAGGAGAGTACAATATTATTAATATGATCTTTTTTAATCTTGTAATTTGATCTCTTTTGCACCAAAGAGTAATAAACATTGAATATATTTGGCTGTATGACTATGCCTAAAACAAATGAAGAAAATAGTAGGACAGAACAAAATAGAAAAGTATGTGTATGTATAATATAAAGTACATTTGCAAACACAAGTATAGTATTTGTGTTTGTATGTATAATTTATATATGTATATATGCATGTGTGTGTTTATATATTATGTATATATATACACTCACACACACACACACATACACACGTACCTATGTTCTGACAATGTAGGTACTACAGGTGCATGAGGGTATCTGTATTTCCACTTCTTCCACCAATGTCTTTCATTTAGTAGCTGTCTAATTTTGCCAGAAAAATAGGGTTTAAGACATTCTAAGTGATGTTCTAATTTGCATTGCTCTGATGTTAGCACCTCTCCTTAAGCTTGTAAACTTGTGAGATTTCATTTTCAAATACGCAATAGCTATATGGGTTTACTACCATATGGAGAGATTGGGGGACCATCTTGGAGGCTGTCTACCACACTAATAATACAAGAGGATAATACTCCTCTTCACTGAGAAAACACTATTTTTATATATCCATACATACATATATGTGTGTTACATGTGCATCTATATGTTTATAAAATTTCAACTCAATAGGTATCAAATGATGGACCAGTGTTATGAAAGTGTTTGATAAAGTTCTATAAAATTTCAAAGATTTCTGAGAAGTTGTATGCTTTTCATTGGCATGTATTTGTTTTTAGAAATTTGTTAACAATACCATAGTTCGTTAGTTGTGGTGAACGTCTTTTTTCACACCAAATATCACTCTTTAAAGTTAGTATGGTGTTCTATGGGAATGATTCTAGTTCTAGTGAGGGTACTAAGAATTACCTCAGTATTTCTAATCCTATTCAGAAATTGTTCCATACAAATGTAATTTTTCAATGATCAATCTCCTAGTCTTTTTATAGATCAGTTACATGCTACTGAGTTTAAATACAAGTTTTTATAATAAGCTTGACCTATGTACAAAATATGACTCATCATCTATATTCTGGATTTATCTTTACCTCAACAGTAGATTTCTAGTCTTGTCAAAAGATTGTCATTGAAAAGAAATCAGAGGGAAGATAAATGATGTCAAATGGAATATATGAAAATTCAACCATGTTACAAAAAAAAGTCTTTGTTTTAGTGTTTTTCTACATTTACCCATAGTCTGAAACTATATCTGAACCATGCAAACCAACTCTGATGAGCCTGGAAGTCCAGTTTCACAATAAACAAAAATGAAACTAAGTTGAATCTCTTGAAAGCTAATAGAAAACTCTCAAGTAATGTTTAATAATACAAATTGAAAATCACCAGTTACTAAGATAAATTCCTAAGACTTGAGCTTATTTATTTACACACAGGGTTCAAAGCTTTCATAATTTAATGGTAAGATAAACCTTTATTTAAAAAAAAAACCACACAGGATACATTATCTGAAGTTCAAAATACTGAGCTAATAGATTCCCAACAGTTCACAGTACAGAACGTCTAATAAGATTATAAACATCTTGGCTACAATTAAAAGTGGACAGGTTAGACTCTTTAACTATTGGAAACGAAACTTACTTTCAATTCTGTGCATTTATGGAATGTTTGGAAAAAAATCCTCTGCAATTTATTTGATCTAGTATAAACAATAGTTTCAAACTTATTTAAAGTTAACATTGGCCATGACTTCCTCAAGTCCATGTCAAAAATGCTCATTCCCTAACAAGTCAAAAGGCATAGTTATTGCCAACAAAAGGACTAGAGGCGGTTATAGATGTATTTTTTTTTTCTTTTAAGACTAAAACTGAAACTCTGTCTTGTCTACTTTCATTTCGCATTCCACCATGGTTGTAAGTTTTCTGAGGCCTCCCTAGAGGCCTAAACCTGTATAGCCCCAAGAACCATGAGCTGGTTAAACCTCTTTTCTTTATAAATTACCCAGTCTCAGGTATGTCTTTATAGCAGTATGAGAAGAAAACTAATACAGTAGACATTTCCTAAAACTCCTAAAATTTAAAGAGCAGGTCAGGATCATGCATGCCTAATCTAGTAGTCATTTTTTCTTTCATAGCACTTATCATTTGACATACTATGTATTTTATTTGTCTAATTTTTGTTCTCTCCACTCAAAGTCAAGTCCTCACTGAGGGAAGGAACTTAATTGACTACTATATCTGTAGAATTTAGAACAATGATAGCTATGTGGCAGCCAGTTAATAAACATTTGTTGAATGAATAAATAAACTGATCTTTAAGTTGCCTTCAATTTGTTAAAGGTATTTTTGTTAACTTAAGCTCCCGTGTGAATGCACAAGAAAAGGCACCTGAGCCTGGTTGGTTTTAGTAATGACAAATTTCCTTTTGGGTTTCTATTTTATTTGTTTCTGTTGCTCTGTCGAGAATTAGACTTTAAAAAATTTGAAAAAAGGCTTTATATCAAAACATACTTTTTGAAAACAACTTCAAACTCCTGACCGCAGGTAATCCGCCAGCCTCAGCCTCCAACCAACATGGTGAAACCCCGTCTCTACTAAAAATACAAAAATTAGCTGGGCATGATGGTGTGTGCCTGTAGTCACAGCTACTCAGGAATCTGAGCCAGGAGAATCGCTTAAACTCAGGAGGTGGAGGTTGCAGTGAGCCGAGATCGCGCCACTGCACTCCAGTCTGGGCGACAGAGCGAGACTCTATCTCAAAACATAAGTAAATAAAAATAAAAATAAATAAATAATACAAAAATACAAACAATTTCAACTTTTATTTTGGACTCAGGGGTTACATGCACAGATTTGTTACGTGGTTATGTTGCGTGATGCTGAGGTTTGGGATATGAATTTCTCACCCAAGTAGTGAGCATAGTACTCAACAGCTAGTTTTTCGACCCATACCTTCCTTCCTCCCTTCCCCCTTCTACAGTGCCTGTTGTTCCAATTTTTTGGCTATGGGCACTCAATGTTAGGTCCCACTTAAAAGTAAGAACATGCAGTATTTGGTTTTCTGTTCCTGCATTAATTCGATTAGGAGTATGACCTCCAGCTGCATGCATGTTGCTGCAAAGGATATGACTTCATTCTTTTTTATGGTGTGTAATATTCCATGGCATATATGTACCACATTTTCTTTATCCAGTCCACCGTTGAAGGGCACCTCAGTTGATTCCATATCCTTGTTATTGTGAATAGCACTGCGATGAACATATGAGTGCATGTAACTTCCAGAATCTTTAAGGAACTTAAATCGATACACAAAAAACAAATAACCCCATTAAAAGGTGGGTAAAGGATGTAAACAGACACTTCTCCAAAGAAGTCATTCAAGCAGCCAACAAACATATCAAAAAAATGCTCATCATCACTAATTACTAGACAAATGCAAAGCAAAACCACAATGAGACACCATGAGATTGCACACCAGTCAAAATGGCTATTATTAAAAAGTCAAAAAAATAACAGATGCTGGCGAGGCTGTAGAGAAAAGAGAACACTTATATACTGTTGGTAGGGATGTAAATTAGTTCTGCCACTATGGAAATCAGTTTGGAGATTTCTCAACTAATTTAAAACAGAACTAACACTCAGCCCAGCAATCTCATTACTGAGTATCTATCCAAAATACATCATTCTACCAAAGAGAATGAGCTTTTTAAAGAGTTTCTCGGCCGGGCGCGGTGGCTCAAGCCTGTAATCCCAGCACTTTGGGAGGCCGAGACGGGTGGATCACAAGGTCAGGAGATCGAGACCATCCTGGCTAACACGGTGAAACCCCATCTCTACTAAAAAACACAAAAAACTAGCCGGGCGAGGTGGCGGGCGCCTGTAGTCCCAGCTACTCAGGAGGCTGAGGCAGGAGAATGGCGTAAACCCGGGAGGTGGAGCTTGCAGTGAGCTGAGATCCGGCCACTGCACCCCAGCCTGGGCGACAGAGCAAGACTCCGTCTCAAAAAAAAAAAAAAAAAAAAAGTTTCTCATCTCTCAATCTAACTGGAAATCCTGTTAACATCCAGTGAATACAATAACACATGCCCGAAGCAACACATGTTGGCTGGTTGACTACGAATTACGGTCATTTTTGCTCTGCCTCGTTCATTTCTGGCCTCCAGAAGCCTAAATGTTGATCCATGTACTTTGAGGAATTACAGATTTGAAGATGAAGATTCTGGAAACTTCTGTAGTGTGTGAAGCATAGAAAGAGTGTAGTGCTAATAATTATACTGCTCATTCCAGACTAGTTTCTTGCAGCAAATCAGGATAAGAGTTAGTATTCACCATTTTGTGAATGCTAGTTCCCAAAGATAAAGATTCAAGTGACTTTAACAGTGACAAAATTGAAAAAAGCTCAAGTCCTATTTCTTCATTTTTATAATGATGTATAATATCATATGTTAATATATAACCTATACAATTTTAATTAATCTATAACTTCATCCATAATAAGGACATGTTTGTATTTATAAGTACAATATCATTGACAGGAATATATAGTGCTAGAAGTGTTGGAAATACAATTTGTACCCAAAGCGAGCTTGAAAACTTCTGAGCCATCACCAACAGATTCTTGAATAGAGTGTGTGTCCTGGGGTCTGTGGAGTCTGGAACTGATTGTCCAACTGGGAGTTCTCTGCATTAATTTCTGTGTAAAATACAGTGTTTATGAAAGTATAATAAAAATATACTAATTTGAAGCTTAAAATATATTATTGAAATTCAGCAGTAACCAAAGCAATTTAGAAATGAAATCAATAAATAACTTTTTCTAAGAGAAGTACTTTATTACCAACATCTAAAATATTTCTGGTGGATAGTGATGAGAAAACATCATAGACCTTTACTTAGTTTTCTTATTGCTTTTAAATTTTTTACAGATGGTGTGTACTCTTAAGTCTGCACCTGGAGTAGCCTGCTACCACTACTCTGACTTCCTAAGCCACCACTGACTAAGTACTCATCTTATGATTAGCAAAAATGAAGTCATTTTTCAAAAGTGAACAGGGTCAAAATAGCCAACAGGGGAATATTAATGGTGGTCACTGAGCTTAAGAAGTCACTTAAGCTACCTGGAATCACTAAAATCACTGATATGATTCTGATACTTACAAAGAATCCACATCTCTCCTATGGAGAATTGATTGATTGGTCCCAAGTAAAAGAAGCAGAGAGAAGGGAATGCTTCTCAACTCTTCATATCATCCCTCTTCTCTTCCAAGAAGTGCTTGCTTTGAGTTTTTATTTATGTTTAAAATTTAAAACAATAAAAGAATATAAACTGAGAGATGCATGTTTTTGTTCTGAAAATGCAAATTTTGGTTCATACATGAAATACATCTAATGAATTTGAACAATATTTAAATAGAATTAAAACCTGGTATGTATATATTGCTTCTATCATAGAGCCTCTCTTTACTTGCAGGGGGCAAATCTTAATTCTTTTCAACAAATGAAGGTCATGCCATTTCCTTTTCTAGTGCTTGTTTTAGAAATAAGCACAAAATGCAATTCTAGCCAATGCCACTCAAAAATCTAATGGAGGTACCGGGAAAAATTCCTCTTTTTTTGGGGGGAGCTAGGGGAATAAACTATCTTTTAGTCCTTTAGTTCCTTTTAAGAATGTCATAATTAGTTTGTGCAGACTTCTCGAGGGCACATTAATATGACAGAATTATCTGGATATCTACCCAAAGGATTGGCAGTTTCGCAATACAGAGGGAAAAAAAGAATTTTTGGTAGCATCCTTGGACCACTGAATCAACCTTTCCTGGGACTTTTCTACCTCTGGACTTTGGGTTATAGCTGGACCATCTGGAATTGGTTCTTCTGTTTTAGTCTAAAGCATCCCAAATGAGATGTTTCTTATGCTTCTAAATATACTCTTTTTAACCATGTTCCATTTTGGGTGGGCATTGTAAGGGTAATATATACAGACTTACAAAGAATGTTCCTATGAATTAGGAAGCTTTAAGCAATGGAAACTATTTTTCATTCACTGCCATTCCACTATGGTAGCAATTCCTCCTATGGTAATTCTGTTTGTTACTTCTTAGTAATAGGAAGAACCATTCGTACAATTGTGTAAGGTACTTTTAACGAATACATATCTGTATTCTCAAACCATATGGCAACTTCTGGAATGCTTTAGATTTCTATCCCATCTTCATAATCTCTTAAAGAGTCTCTTGTGCCTTACTCAACATTACAGTAGATATTCATAGACTGGTAACACTTTCTTCTAATTGACCCAATGTGGTTTGGTGGTCACAGTTATTTATTATAGTGGTAGTCTTCATACTACAAGAGTATACCATATTGTATTTAAATACCTCACTATTGAGAAACTCTTAATATAGGGCCATCAACTTTAGCTGTGAAATTCTGGCATCATATGATATTACCGGGATCAATTCTCTTAGGAAGAGATCTAAGAATTAATAAGACTGAAAGGAAACTCTTAGAATATGTAAATGACAGGTTTTTTTGTCTTTATAATTGTTAAGAAACTAAAACTAGATTTTATATCTATTTTGAAAGGCTGAAATGAGTTTTATATTATGAAGTCTATTAACAATTCAAAGTGTCTATTTTAAAATCTTTAACAATTTCTTAAAAAATATCTTGTACTAGAGGACAAAAATGGCTCTGTTATTCATAGATGATTAAGTACTGCATTTCTCACTTCAGTAAAGTAATTCCATATAATTTATTACATAAACCATCAGAATAATAGAATCCAGTTCTATTTGTGACATCTCTGCAGTTATCACAGTGTATTTTGAAAACCCAAAGTAACAATGGGCATTTCCATTGAGTGTGTTTCTTTGCCCATAAAGGAAACAACCAAATTTACTTCTGGCAGAAACTCATTTGACACATTCTAACCAGAATATATTAAATCAATTATTTGTTTCATGTGGGATGTTAAAATGACATCACATTTTATTCTTCCATTTTCTTAACATAATAATGAGCACATTCAATTCACAAACATTTCAATTTGGTTATGAGCTCACTTCCTCCATACTACTCCTACCACCTCTACTTCAAATTTAGCATAATCACTCTCTTGATGATTTATGCAATTTCTAAACATTAGCAAACATAACTAAGAAAATATAATTTATTAATAAGTCTTCAATTATTTTTAGAAGGAATTGCAAAAGCGTTGGCATTGTCTTACAGAAATACACCTAATTTTAAAAGTAGATTTTTTTTCTAATTTACCAGACAGGAATATCCAAACACCGAAATGTATAAATATTTCAAAATCACACATACAAAAGTAGTATCTAATTTGTAGTGACTTATCAAGGCAGGGAAGTAGGAACTTAATATTCATTAAGTCATTTGACATTCTTAACAATGTGCAGAAGGTCATGCTTTGTGCAGAGTTCAAAATAGATAACAAATGCCTTCTTCTGTGGGAAAAACATGAGCATCAATGTGTCTAAAGGGCTGTTCAATACATGTTTTGTGTGCACCATTATTTGTATGTTTTATGATAATCCTCAGCATTAGGCCCATTTTATAGATAAAAAGACCGAGCCTCAAATGTAACTTAGCCGAGGACTTATATATCTAGTAAGTTGCAGAACTAGTATGTGCACCCACTTATCTAAGAATCTAAAGCCCACATGCTTTTGTCACACTACACTATCTTTCTTTTGAAATTTATAATCTATTATCAAGGAGGGAGAACTTATATACATATAAAGTTCAGAGAAGCTACATACACTCATACTCATACACACACACACACACACACACATATATACATATATATAAAGTTCAAATAAGGTGGAGATGAGTACAACATAGACAAATGTAATTGAAGAAGTTTTTGATTCTTATGAGTATTATACATGTTTTAGGGGATCTGTGTTTTACAATATCTATGAATTTGACCGTCTTTTCTTCTCACATTCTTCCCCATCCTTTCACCAGTGACTTCACCCTTCTGTGAAGGATGAGAAACAGCTACTTTTCTCTAAGAGCATGATTTATCTAATTGGCGTGATAGCAAAAGAATGAAAACTATTGGCCTGCAATAGGCAGATTAAGATGTGGAATGCTTGTGTCACTGGTTGCCCAACGACTTTGCCCTTGACTGGGTGAAAAGTGAGGAGTAGAGGGGGAAGAATGAGAGACACATTTTTGTTCTTAGGTCCAAGGAAATGCTCTAATCCAGTTTTAATGAAATTTCTGTTTTTATCACCATCTGACTTTTGAGTTCATTTATCAATTTGTTAATAACACAGACAGGAGAAATATGTGATTTATTTGTAACAGGGTAGTCCAACAATGAACAGCTTTGGGAAGGATCTGGCTTCCCCGGGGAAAGTGTTGCTTCCTTAAAGAACGCTCCCTGTCTAGTGAGTAATTGTAACTTGGTAGTCACTCTCAAACTATCAATTTAACCAGTAAACTCACATTTTTCTACTGTATGCTGGTGGATATGAATGATCGAGAAGGAGACATAGATGCTGGACTTTTCCCCTAGGAGAGGAAGGTTCATTTATGACCTGCTTTATTTTTTAGAAAAGCAGAAGAAACCCAAATTATTATCCATAAGGCATTCACCTGAGCACATGTGGACTTCATGTAAGTGTTTTTGTACTTATTTCAGTTTACAACAGTTAGTGCAATCTCACATGGCATATATTTCTATATTCTTTATTAGTGGCTATTTAAATTGTTCATATGTTTAATTTTTAGTCTCTTCATCCTTGATTCTTCAAGATTCTGGAAATGACAATTTGTTCTATTCTCACCTGGCTTATGATGATTTCAAATGCCCTACTTGGTCTCATTGAACTTAGTTATAAATTTCAAAATTGAATTGCAGAAAACAATGTGTATTATTTGAAATCAATATTGGATAAGTCATAATTACCCAAATATGTATTAATTTGATGAATTTCTATATGCCTTTTTTGGTCTTCACAGAGAGAGTATCAATTGCTAAATGTTTTCAGTCAGTGGCTCTTTGTAAATGAAATACCTAAATTCACAATACCTCATACAAAATGTATTACATTAGAGTATTTGCATTAAAGATATTTTACTCTGAAATAAAATTTTGTACAATCTAACATTCATGAAAGAGGGAAATAAGTGGATTTTGCAAAGAATATTCACCAAGACCTTTGTTTAATAGAGGGGAGAAAAAGAAATAATTAAATGCTAGCAGAAAACAGGGTTGCATCTTTGGGAAATGTACCCATTCAGGTAGCCCCTGGAACATTAGGTAAGTATCTCCTCTTGTCTGGGTAGGTGACAGTGTGTGGAGAAGCTAATGAATGCAGGGCCAAATTGCACCTCTCTGTTTGGTGGATTTTTCTCCATCTCTATTAGCTCTTGAGAAGAAAACACTTTTTTTGACCTTTTAAGTAGCTAGACTTCAAAATAATTTAAGAATTTGCATATTTTACACATTTTTTTCCTGAACCCTGAGCACGTATAATGTAAATATATAGTTGTAATTCTTACTCTGTTACCTTGTTCTAAATCATGAAAGTATTAAAGTCAACTCTTTGAGACCAGGCACATCTTACATTGACATCCCAAAAGTGGGAATAGTGTACAATAGTAAATAGTTTAAAAATATTATTTGGATTATAAAATGAATTAATTATATAAAGAGAAAATGTGTTTACAAATGTAATTGGGAATAAATGTGTTAAATATTACATAGAATCTGGTTTTAATCCAAAAACAACTCAAACTTATTCGATTTGTATTTTAATTCAACCATTTAGTTTTTTCTTTAAATATTTCAGAGTCTTAGTAATATACTAGCTGGAAGATGTAGCTAGATGGTGAATTGTCAGAATGAACGTAGACATCTTGGAAAAGACAGACACAGATGAAATAAATATATCTTGCCTGGTTCCTGAATAGGGGGACATGCTATTATCAAAAGTTTTAAGTAGCTGTGAATTACTTATAATAGCAAGTACTGAAGATTGTAATTTATGTTATTATGTTATTAAGCAAATTGCCGGACAGAAAATACTGCAGTATATTAAAACAACTTCTACTGCACCTAACATAAATTCAATAGATTAAAATATATACTGTAAATACTTAAGCAGAAATACCTATAGAATATAATATATAAATAGGCACCTTTGTTTCCCTTCATACTTCATTGAAAAGCCCAGACATACCTTTTAACAACATATCTTGCTAAAAGCAATATGCCCTTTTTGGTGAAACAGGTACCATACAATGAAGCTCAAATCTAATAGTCATAAGTTGACTTACTGTTGTTAATGCAATAGCAACTGATAAATCCAAGTCCATGCAATCAACGCAGGAATTCTGTTCCTGCCTTAAAATTTGAGGACAATTTAAGTGTACAGAGTTTTTCTTGGAATAACAGTTAATGCTGAAATGAAAGTGGCATGCAAATCTCCGAATTCAGGAAGAAAAATAATCATACTATGCTTCTGCTGAATCTAAACAGCTCTACTTCCTTTCACAGAACCTTGTGATCATTCTTCTTAGGTATCAGTAGTAGGCCTAGTAAACATTTTCTGTCCAAGGCTGTCCCTATGTGGCCCCACTTATGTTCCATTATGACCTCAGGATAATAATTAATAAAGCCCACTTTCACTCTCCAAAGTGTCTCAGTCTACATAATAAATAACATAGTTATTATATTATAGGTTAAGGTAATACATATGAAATTGTATTATGATATGGATTCATTACTAATGAGATTTAACTAAGAAAGTTTAAATTATACGGTAACTTTCCATGAAGTAATCTGACTTTTAAAGGAGCAGATAAATGCTTTATTAAATGGAATGCTTTTTGATACTGTGCAGTTCTTTCCAGAAACTGCAAGTTAAAAAAAAAAAAAAAAGCCATTGGATATGAAAAAAGAAGCATTCTTGAGAAAATTCCCTAAGGAGAATTTGTTTTTTTCTTAAAAAGGAGCTTTATTTGAGGTGTCAAGCTAAGATTGTGCTCCTTCCCACCTGGAGAATAACATTCAACATCAAATATTTGGCCAGAATTTTGCTATAGACATTAGCAAGTCATTCCTTTCATTTGTGATTGTATATGAAGTATTAGCTCTACAGTGTGAGCAGCCATCCATCAGAGACAACGTTTGCTTCTCCTGTGTAACAATGTCACAACACTGTAAGTTCAGTAACATTGCCTAAGTAGTTAGGCAACGAAACCAATATGCACGAAATGCTATCATTGTCATTGGCTTAAAGGCAAAATATGTTGAACCACGGCTATTTTCTGATTCAATTAACATTTATGGAAAACCTATTATGTGCCACACATCTTGACACAATTTTTTTATTTGTTCTTAATAACAACTTGTGAGGTATGTGTTACTTTCCAGATGGGGAAATAGAAAGCCAGAGAGATTAAGTGACTTTTTAAAAGTCACTTAGCTGGTAATTGATGGAAGGTTGATTCAAATCAAGGCTGATTGATTCAACATGTGAGCTCTTTCTGCCCCATTTCTGCTTACATCTCTGGCTCCAGACTTTGATGTTTGGCCAATAAGAGACTTTTTCAGAGTGGTAGAAAGCCATTTTCTACTAATCTAAAATAAGGATTCCTGCATGGAGATAAAATTGAATATTATTTTTTCGTATTATTTTTGATAGAAAGTCATTTCCTACTAATCTAAAATAAGAATCCCTGCATGGAGATAAAATTTAATATTTTTTCCTATTATTTTTGAAACATCTTCGACACTTTCCTAAGGGAAAAATGTGGGTAGACAGCATCATTCTTATCTTTTTTTTTCTTCTACCATCTGCCCTTCACAATTCAATGAAGGAAACTGTACATTTCAGTGGGAAGATTCTATTTTTCTACTACTACAAGACAGCCTTATCTTCTGCATATCATTCATTTTTGAAGCTGTAAACTGGCTGAATTATTTAGTCTTTTCAATGTTAAAACTAGAAATTTTGCTCCCAAATTAAAGAATATCAGGAATACAAAGGAGAACAGGAAAATCTGAGATTCTTTTCATTTAAGATCAATGAATTATTTGGTTATACAGATATTTGAAATATAGTTAACAGATATCAAAAAGAAGTCCTGGGTTGCATTCAGTCATGGCTGCCACAGATGTCAAAACTTCACATGTGGGATTAAAGATTGTCCACAGTAGGGAACAAGAGAGTTTGGAGTTCTTTAAGGATTCTGCGGTCTTACTATTAAGCAAAAGTCTGGCATTTTAGATCTCTTATAGCTGTTGAGAAGAATTGAACCGTCATTCTTGAATCATATTTGCTACAGTACTACCTGATGACTAAAGCAAAGGCTCAAAACTTCAGCTGTATCTAGGAAGGTTTTGGGATCCTCGGTTCCTTGAACTTTTTGAACTACAAAGTGCATATTATTCCCATTCACCAGAATTTAGCTCTGGGGAAACAAACATGGGAGAAGGAGTTTTCATGAAATCGATTTTCCAGGTTAATTACTTGAACTGTTGTATAAAGAACTCAGAAAAAAAAAAATGTGTATGCATACAAAGCATACATTTTAAAAACCTAGTGACTACTGATCATGGAGCAAGAACACAGAAAGAGAGAAGACAGTTCTATAGGCTTCCCACATATACCTCAACACCTGGCCTCTGGGCCCTGTGATGAGAACGCTGAAACACAAATGAATCTGAACAGGGACACTACATACAAATACTGAATTATATGCTACATAAAGGTTTTTAAATGCACCAGGCCTGGGAAGAACCCCAAATGAATAGAAACTGTAGCAAATGTATCTAACTGTATTAAAAATGAGTAACAGAACACTATAGGAGGTGTAAAAGAACTAACCTAAGTTATTTTGGAAAGCAATATTTTGATTGAATAGTATGAGGCTAAAGACAAAAAGAACTGCATACAAATAATGTACTTTCCTTAGTAAATTTGTTCCTAAATGGGTACAGATTCATATTTCAGAAGCTATTTTCTTTGTATGCTAGGGTTGAAAAAATACATGCATGTACTGAAGACCATGAGAGCCAGTTTTCTCTTAGTCTATGATAGAAGTTATATATAAGAAAAGGGATAGCTAGAATAAACCCTGTAGTATTGGATTGGAGTTGTAGATATCAATATGAATTCATAGTTGTTAAAAATAAATGCAGACATAAACAAACATATGTGTATACGTGAACCAGTGTAATATACGTATTCTGAAATCATGTTCACTGACAGGTACTAAAAGTAGTGACACTCTGTTAGTAGTAAGCATACCTACACCCAGATTTTTGTTTCTAATGCCATTATATAATAAAAGGAACCATAACTCCTTGGAGATATAGTTGATTCCAGGACTGGTACAGAAAATATACAAGATAAGACTTTAGCCTCATGCAGCAGCAGGAAGTAAGACAGTACTCAAAAAAGAATAGGGCACGTTGAAAGGGCACGGAGCCAAATGGAAAAGATCCCAATGCCCAAAGCTAGAAAAATTTACAAAAGGAAAAAATATAATTGGATTATAATCCATAGAATAAAATAAATATCTGTGGTGTCATAGTGATAAAGATAAGTATTTGAGTAGATACATAAATACAGGAGAAGAGGCAGCTCTTCTTTAGAAAAAGATTCCAATTAATAAGTAAAGAAGGAATGAGGGAAATAGAAAATCACCATTAGAACACCATTAATGAATACTGAAATTGTTGGCTAAAAGTATGAGGAGAAATAATATTTGCATTTGAAAGGAACTCTTACAAAATATTTATTAATTAAAAAAGAAATATAGTAACTTTAGAGTAGAGAAAACTGGGAGATGCCACTTTTAGAAAGTGATCCAGGTCAACACAACCAATAATTAGATATATTGACATCATACATGCTATACATATATTGACCTGATACTACACAGAGAGGGGCACATCACTTCTGTAGTATTCTTGCCAAAAATGCATAATCTCAATCTAATCATGAGAAACATCAAATAGAACCAAATTGATAGAAATTCTACAAAATAGCTGACTTGGACTCTTCAGAAGTGTCTGTTGTATCTGATGTCACAGATCAGAGGAAACCATAAAGACATCACAAATAAATGAGACGTGATATCCTGATTAGGACCCTGGAACATAAACATAACATTAAAAGAAAAATTGATGAAATTTGAATAATGTCTGTAATTTAATTAATAGCAGTGTAACAATGTTAACTTTTTGGTTTTGACCATTAAAGCAACTGTATTTTTCTATTTTTATAACTTTTCTGTAAGTAATGTTCTTACAAAACAAAACGCTTTTAAAAATTGAAATAAAATGTACCAGAATATTGAGAATAGGTATCTTTGGAAAGTGAAAGTGCAGATGATTCTTATTTTTTCCTTAATTTTGTTTTCCAAAATCTCTACAATAAGCATGTAATATTTAGAAAATGCATTACTATTTTTATTTTAGGCCAGGAAATCCCTTATATATGGCTTTAGTTGTAAAAAAATTAACAAATTGTGTTTTAATTTTAAAAAATAATGCAAAAATGTTTATATGACATATTAGAAAGTGTCTTAAGCTTTAACAACAAAGGAGATTCCACTCCAGTTAATGCTATTTTTTGCATAGATACTTAAATTGTCATTAAGTCTTCCTTTATGTTTTAATTTTTACAAGCATACTGCTTACCATTTTTGAAAACCAAGATGATCCCAGATATAATGGGTATAAATGGAAAATGCTACTTTCTGTTGAGTAATTGAAGAATGTCATGATGTTCTCTTTTAATATCATGCTCAATCACACCTACCAGATATGATTTTTAATTTTCAAAATATTATGAGACTATGAAATGTACTTGTTAAAAACTTACTTCTTTCTTGGAAGATTTGGAAGGCTTCAGAGTCATTATTTTGACATGTCATTATATAATTCTGCAGCTGTGATAGATGGCACTGAAAGTAAGCCTGCTTTTTTTTTTAAAGCTTCTGGACAAATGCTGAGCAACAGTCAAAATTAACAGAAGAAGACTTTCATTGCTATTGGTGAAATCCCTGGAACCTGAAGCATTCACTGTAAAAACAGATGGAGATCTTAGTTTCTAAATAATTTGAAAAAAAATTAAACTTGAAGTAAATGTACTCTCAGAAGAGTTACAGAAAAACTGAGCAGGTATTCAGAGAATTAATGGAAGGTTTATGTGATAGAAAACTTTCTAAGTCATTATTTTATCCTTGCTTCCCTCCAACCCCTTCACATCCAGAACTACTTTTCACAGGATACATTTTAAAGATATCTATTTAAAGTGTGTGTCTGTGTGTGTGTGTGTGTGTAAACATACATTCAGCATCTGCAAAGCACAATAAAGCAAAACATAATAAAATGAAGTATACATGTACTCACTTAAAGTGGCACAGTGACCTTTTCAACATAAGCATGTTTGATACTGTCATTTTTATTTAAACTAGTAAAGCTTGAAAGCTGGCAGGTTCTCCGAACAATAGTTTTCAGGTAAATAAAAAATGTAATTTTATCGTTCTTTAAAAATAGCAATGAACATAGCATTACAGTGCTGCTTTTTTGCCTCATATTTCATCTCACCTCGACCACATGTGTTTAACAAAACATTGCCACATCAGAATCATAGTTTTATTATTTCTAATGAGGACAGCTAAACAAAAATGTTAAGTGTGACCCTAACTCTTGCTGTGAGATTTTTGGTTGTTGCTTTGTTTGTTTGTTTTTTGGGTTTCATCATGTTAGGAGTTCAATATTATAGTTAAATGAATTACATCTTCTGTAGTAATGAGTAGATAATATTTCATTATTGTATATTGACACAAATTTATTCAATCATCTCATCGAATATTTAATTTTTCATGTCATAGGACTATATATTTCTTCTGCATTTTACAGTGGTTAGAAAAACCTGACTTTAACAATTATTCACATAAATATATTTTCTAAGGAACTGTGGTATTTTCTACTGTTTTTAAATTTTTAGGTAAAAGAGGTGATAAGATTTTACTATTTGCGTCCAATTATGGCTCCAGAAATTTCTGTATGGAAGGAACTAAGGGGAACCCATCTGACTGGAAAGAGGGATTGAGTGAGAACCTGAAACTATGTTTGCATAACACTTTAAATAAAACTGGAGAAATACCAAGTGCCAAATTTAAAAATTGGCTTCTGATATTTGGAAAGCTTCCATAACTTGTATAAGGTTAAATTCCTATCTGGGCTCCATCCTTATAACTGTAAAACCTATGAGCTTATGTTCCTAGTAGGATGTTAAGGGAATGTTGGAAACCTCCTATTATTGCTGGAGGAACCCGTTTCCCACCCTATGACTACAGGAGGGCTCAAAGGAGAGCTTCTCGGAATCTGTTTAGAGCTGTGACCCCTAAGGAAAGGCCCCATGAGGCCAACATCATCCTGATACCAAAGACTGGCAGAGACACAACAAAAAAACAGAATTTTAGACCAATATCCCTGATGAACATCGATGCAAAAATCCTCAACAAAATACTGGCAAACCGAATCCAGCAGCACATCAAAAAGCTTATCCACCATGATCAAGTGGGCTTCATCCCTGGGATGCAAGGCTGGTTCAACATATGCAAATCAATAAATGTAATCCAGCATATAAACAGAACCAAAGACCAAAATCACATGATTGCATTCCCTTTGAAAACTGGCACAAGACAGGGATGCCCTCTCTCACCACTCCTATTCAACATAGTGTTGGAAGTTCTGGCCAGGGCAATCAGGCAAGAGAAAGAAATAAAGGGTATTCAGTTAGGAAAAGAAGAAGTCAAATTGGCCCTGTTTGCAGATGACATGATTGTATATTTAGAAAACCCCATCGTCTCAGCCCAAAATCTCCTTAAGCTGATAAGCAACTTCAACAAAGTCTCAGGATACAAAATCAATGTGCAAAAATCACAAGCATTCTTACACACCAGTAACAGACAGAGAGCCAAATCATGAATGAACTCCCATTCATAATTGCTTCAAAGAGAATAAAATACCTAGGAATCCAACTTACAAGGGATGTCAAGGACCTCTTCAAGGAGAAGTACAAACCACTGCTCAGTGAAATAAAAGAGGACACAAACAAGTGGAAGAACATACCATGCTCATGGATAGGAAGAATCAATATCGTGAAAATGGCCATACTGCCCAAGGTAATTTATAGATTCAATGCCATCCCCATTAAGCTACCAATTACTTTCTTCACGGAATTGGAAAAAACTGTTCTAAAGTTCATATGGAACCAAAAAAGACCCTGCACAACCAATACAATCCTAAGTCAAAACAACAAAGCTAGAGGCATCACACTACCTGACTTCAAACTATACTACAAGGTTACAGTAATCAAAACAGCATGGTACTGGTACCAAAACAGAGATATAGAACAATGGAACAGAACAGAGCCCTCAGAAATAATACCACACATCTACAACCATTTGATCTTTGACAAACCTGACAAACACAAGAAATGGGAAAAGGATTCCCTATTCAATAAATGATGGTGGAAAAATTGGCTAGCCATAAGTAGAAAGCTGAAACTGGATCCTTTCCTTACTCCTTATACGAAAATTAATTCAAGATGGATTAGAGACTTAAATGTTAGACCTAAAACCATAAAAACCCTAGAAGAAAACCTAGGTAATACCATTCAGGACATAGGCATGGGCAAGGACTTCATGACTAAAACACCAAAAGCAACAGCAACAAAAGCCAAAATTGACAAATGGGATCTAATTAAACTGAAGAGCTTGTGCACAGCAAAAGAAACTACCATCAGAGTGAACAGGCAGCCTACAGAATGGGAGAAAATTTTTGCAATCTACTCATCTGACAAAGGGCTAATATCCAGAACCTACAAAGAACTCAAACAAATTTACAAGAAAAAAACAAACAACCCCATCAAAAAGTGGGCAAAGGATATGAACAGACACTTCTCAAAAGAAGATATTCATACAGCCAACAGACACTTGAAAAAATGCTCATCATCACTAGCCCTCAGAGAAATGCAAATCAAAACCACAATGAGATACCATCTCATACCAGTTAGAATGGCAATCATTAAAAAGTCAGGAAACAACAGGTGCTTCAAAGAGAATAAAATACCTAGGAGAAGATGTGGAGAAATAGGAACACTTTTACACTGTTGGTGGAACTCTAAACTAGTTCAAGCATTGTGGAAAACAGTGTAGCAATTCCTCAAGGATCTAGAACTAGATGACCCAGCCATCCCATTACTGGGTGTATATCCAAAGGATTATAAATCATGCTGCTATAAAGACACATGCACACGTATGTTTATTGCAGCACTATTCACAATAGCAAAGACTTGGAATCAACCCAAATGTCCATCAGTGACAGACTGGTTAAGAAAATGTGGCATATATACACCATGGAATACTATGCAGCCATAAGAAAGGATGAGTTCGTGTCCTTTGTAGGGACATGGATGCAGCTGGAAACCATCATTCTCAGCAAACTATCGCAAGAACAGAAAACCAAACACTGCATGTTCTCACTCGTAGGTGGGAATTGAACAATGAGAACACTTGGACACAGGAAGGGGAACATCACACACCGGGGCCTATTTTGGGGGGGTGATAACAATAGGAGATATACCTAATGTAAATGACAAGTTAATTAGTGCAGCACACCAACATGGCACATGTATACATATATAACAAACCTGCACGTTGTGCACATGTACCCTGGAACTTAAAGTATAATAAAAATAAATAAATAAATAAAATAGATAAATCAAAAAAGGAAAGGCCCCATGCCTTGAACCAGGATAGAATCTCTCTTCACAAAGCCCACAATGCTGGTGGTGCATAGTAGAATTGTGCTGGGCAACTCTGCTGCCTAAATGTTGCCTAAATGGTAAACTCTAGGGTGCATGCTTCTTCTCTCTCTTCTCTCTCATCTCTTTCTTTTCATACTGAATTTGAAAGCATATATTTGCTGAGTTTTTTGCCTGCCAGTCTAAGTCATTGTTTAGCCTTCATTGACTTTGTTACAGAATGCATTCTAATTAGATAAACCCCAAACAGATGTTACAGATCACGAGTAATAGCTCTGTATAAGTGTAACTAATTTGAGAAAGAATTAAAAATTGGTTAATAAATGAATCCTCATATTTTAAATTACTTACTTAATAGGATTTAAGGGTTAGAATAAAAACCCTATGTTTTGGTCATTTACTCACTTCTGTCTGGCACAAGATTCAGACCTCAGCTCTCCATTCCTCTCTCTCTAGCTCTTATTCTTGGCCATGAGACCAATCCTCACAGGTCCTTCCACAATTTAGGAAGGATGCAGAAGCTTCCTTCCTAAATTGGAACTCCCACTTTGACCACTCTCCTTTGTAAACAGAAATAAAACTGAATTCTGCATGTTGTCCCAGAGGCCAGATGCTTGTGTCAGTCTTCCATTCTTCCAGCTGGAAAACATCTCTGAAACTTTCTTTACTGACCACCCCATCAAATTTATTGACCAGGACCTGTGGAGTCTTTCTTTGTGATGGTTTCATTGACTCCTTTACATGATTATATGCCACTTGCCCACTTAGGAACCTTCAATTCCCCATGTGTACAGGCTCAAATTCCAGCTGCTTACTAGTATGGGAGGCCATAATCGAATGTTTCTTTTACTCAAACTCTCTGTCCTAGACTCTTTGTTATTGTCTCAAAATGTAGCATCTGCAACTTTGTCTCTTTCTTTCTTCCCCGCCCCCAGGACAGGGTGTCACTCTGTTGCCCAGGGTGGAGTGCAGTGGCATGATTGGCTTACTGCAGCTGTGACCTCTGAGGCTAAATGATCCTCCCATCTCTCAGCCTCTCCATAGCTGGGGCTAAAGGCGTGTACCATGATGCCTTGCTAATTTTGTATTTTTTTGTTGAGAGAGGTTTTGCAATGTGGCCCAGGCTGGTCTGGAGCTCCTGGGCTCAAGTAATCTGCCCACCTTGGCCTCCCAAAGTGTTGGGATTACAGGCGTGAGCCACTGTGCCTGGCCTGCAATCTCATTTCTAAATCTTTGCTCAGACCAGCACTTCCACTTGGAAAGATCTCTCTGGTTCTCTTCATCTATCTCATTCCTGCATTTCCTATACAATACTGCCCACGTTTCATTTCCCTCTTGATGCATTTCTCGTTACATTATCATACATTGTTAGAGTTTCTGAACTCTCTAAGAATTTGCCTTTACTAGTCTGCTGGCTTGTTTGACTGTATTCATATGCTTCCTTTTTCTATTTAATATCTTGTTTAAATTTTCAGTTTATAACTTATTTAAAGTAAAAAACCATGTGCCCATTTCTTGAGTTTTAGTAGTTTAAAGATTACTTTAATATGCGAACTTACATCATGAAAATTAAGGGATATCAGTCAGAGTTTGATGTTAGAAAAAATGGCTTTGACAAACTTTTACACAAAATGAATCTGTCTGAAGGGAGTCCACATATTCATTCTGGAAGCTTGCAGATCAAGAATAAAAAATGGATAAGGACAAATGAAGGTTGGCCAGAGAATAAGAAGCATAGATGGCCATGGCTCAAGGCCACCCAATCACTGGAGCTTCCACTAGTGGAAACTTAGGATACTGTCTTCTCATGTCTGCCAGACTGTTCAGCACTAAATGCTCAAGGCCTCTGACACTGGATGCCACACCTATCCCTGCAAAATAATTGATGCTGCTCCTTCTGCCATTGATAGTTTTTCAGATTCCTGAATCTTTGGAAGTACAGTTGGTGGTATCCAACTGGTCAGGTCTGCATTCTGAGCCTACATCTGGCTTTCAAGAAGACAGGAAGAGAGGATCTTCAATCCCTTTGGCTTCTGGAGTGGGAAGGGACACACACACAACCAGGAAATGTCTCATAATAGGAAGGATTGTCTGGATGCTGGGTACCTAAAAATAGCCAATGTCTAACACACAGGCCTAGCTGTGCCACTGTTCAGTGCAATGACAGGGACTTACCACCAACTTTAAAATGTTTTATACATACTTTTCTATAAAAGTATATTTTTATTTACTGAAAGCAGTGACATTTTCCCATAAGTGTCATATAATAAATTAGTGAACTTTAACATTCTATCCTAATCTTCATAACCTTGTCTGCCTTTAAACATGACTGATAGATGGGAATGGTAATGTCAGCAAGAACCTTCCTTCTCCCCATGGCACATCAGCAACCACATATGAACTAATTCTTTTTGTGAGAACTTCAGAAACTAATTGAAGGGCTCCTGCACTCCAGGCAAGGATGAGACCAGCACATTGAAGCCAGTAAGAAAATTTGACTCTCCTTCTCACCATAATCCCTACACCCAGCACACTGCCATATGATTGGGAGGAAGTTTCCATCTCCCAGCTTCTCCCTGGGGAGTTAAGGAAAGGACTGGATCATATATTCAATGTTCTAATTCTTCTGAGGGTTGCTCAAGGAACTGGCTTCTGTATCATTGGTCTTAAGGTTCTGACCAGACCCAATGTACTCTAGATGCCTGGGAACCACTGAGAAAGAACAAAGACTGTGATTCAGTGCAGCCCACATGCACTTGCCATAGCCCCTCCACCTGGTTCAGTGCAAAGCAAGTGATAATAATAAAACAAATTAAAAAAAAAAAAACAAACAAACCCAGATTCCACCTTCTGCCTGAGGAGGGAAAGAGTTGGACCATGTGAGCAATATTCCAAATTTTCCTACCTATAAGAAATAGGTAAATTCCTAGAAACCTACAACCTACCAATACTGAATCATGAAGAAATGGAAAACCTAAACAGATCTATAACTTGTATGGAGATTGAATCAAGAATCAGAAACCTCCCAACAAAGAAAAGCCCAGAATCAGATGACTTCACTGGTGAACTCTACCAATATATAAAGAATTAATGTCAATCCTTCTCAAGCTCCCTCAGAAAATTGAATAGAAGGGAAGACTTCCAAATCCGTTTTGCAGGACCAGCATTATCCTGACACCAAAGCCAAAGACACTACTTTTTAACAACAGCAAGGAAAAACAACTATAGGCCAACAATCTTGATGATCACAGATGCAAAATTTCTCACCAAAAAACTAGCAAATTAAATTGAACAGCATATTAAAAGAATGAATCATACACCAGGATCAAGTGAAATTTATCCTTGGGATACAAGGATGGTTCAACACACAAAAATCAATTAACATGATACACAATATTACCAAGATGAAGGATAAAAATCACATGAGAAAAGCATTTGATAACAATTAACACACTTCCATAATAACTCTCAAAGAACTAGCAGTAGAAATAAATTACTTCAACTAATAAAGGCCATACACGGAAAGCCCACAGCCAGCATTATATTCAATGGGAAAAGTTGAAATATTTTCCTTTAGGATCCAGAACAAGGCCAGAATACCCACCATTGCCACTTCTACTCAACATGATACTGGAAGTCCTAGTGAGAGCAATCAGTCAAGGAAAACTTTTTAAACGCATCCGTATCAGAAAGGAAGAAGTAAAACTGTCTGTGTTTGCTGATAATGTGATCTTATATATGTTGGAGTTCTCGTTTTACCATTTTTTTTTCTTTGAAGTGAAAGGCAAAGAAGTTTTTACTGCAATGCGAAAGTACACACTCAAGAGTTCAAGTGTAATTGAGAAAGTCGCCATTTACCTATCTTAGTATCACTTTTAGTTTTCTGTTCTTTGTCTCTGGGTTTCATTTTAGATAGTTTCTTCAATTCTGCCACCTGGAGATGTCCCCTTCTTTCATTTATTCCTATATGAATGTTTTGTTAATATTTGTAGTATTTTATCTGTCATTTCTGTGTGTTTGCTGTTGGGGGTGTAGACACAAATCAGCCTACCTTTGTAAATTTCTCCTAACTGCTTTTCATAGTGACCAACTCTTCCTGGTCTGTTCAGGATTTTCTCAGTTTCAGCACTAGAAGTCACATGCCCTGGGAAATCTCTCAGTCCTCTGCAAACTGGGATGATTGGTCATTGAATTGCTTCTATCATTCCACATTGTGAGAGAAGCAAAAGGTCATTAATTGTTTGCATTACTTCAGTAGTGGATTGTCTATGAATTCTTATAAATAGCAAAAAGCTATCATGTTCTCTCAAGTAAAATATTTTCCAAGTACTGCTTTGGCCCACATTTCCTGAAAAACAAAGCCTGATTCAAAAGCTTATTGGGAAGTAAATCTCGGAAAACAGCAGCAAGGCAGAGAAGAAAGGGGACCAAAATGCAAAGAGAGCATACTACTAAGCTGTCCATAGCCTCAAAGGAAACACAGTAGGTTTCTGGTTCTCATATAAATTCTCCAGAAGGGCAATTCCTGGAATTCAAGTAATGTATCAACTGGCTGCTGCCTGTCTCTTTGTCTTTCATTGGTTGAAGTCCTCCTAGAAGTCATTAAATCCATCGTACTTCCAGGTAGCATTCCCAGGCAGCCACTGGAGAAGTAACACCTTCTCTTTTCCCAGTCTGGTGATAGAGCAGGTGTTGCCATCAGTAGTGACAATGGGAACTGATCCAAGGGTGTGCATGGCAGTGGCAGAAGTCACAGCATTAAACTGTAAGACCAGTGGTCAGTGCCAGGGTCCTTCCAGCTGGGAAACAAAGGAAGTGGGGGATTGTGGGGAGAGTGGATAGGCGAAGCTGAGTGGCTGTGGTATGACTCAGAGTCTGGATCTGATACAGATATTAAATAAAAACTACTCCCTCTTTATCCCACCACACATCTATTCGCATCTGCTGTATTGCTTAATTGTAGTGATGAATGTAAACATCTTCAGCTATGTCACAACCTGCTAAAGGCAGGATTTTATATATATTTTTCTATGATATCTAGTAGACTATTGACAGAAGCTTAATAAATATTTTATGAAATCATGGCACACTGCTTGAAATATGACTCTATATAGATCAGTCTATAATTATGAAGCTCATTGTAATATGTGACTTTCTAGCAAATAGAAACATAGTATAAGATGATAGTTCCAATGGTCTTGGAAGCCAGGAATTCTCTCTCACTCTGGCATCCCATTATAATTGACAACTCTCAGTCATAAACAAATTTACTTACCTGGGTGTCTAGAACTCTGTAATTTGGTGATTCTGGTTCAGCTGCCCCTTACTTTATGAATTTATTTGTTCATTCAGTCCACTGGGTTTCTACTATGTGCCAGATACTATATTGGGCTTGGATAATAAAGATTAAATGTGTATACATCCTGTCCTTGCCCTCAAGAGACTGAAAGTATAGTTGGGAATTTATTCTCCACATGGAATGCTCCGTGTTTTTGTGCCCATCAAATGTCCTTCTTCTTGTAAAGATATTAGTCGTTGGATTAGGGCTCACCCTAATCCAGTGTGGCTTCATCTTAACTAGATTATATCTGCAAAGACACTATTTCCAAATAAGGTCATATTTTGAGGTTCTGAGGACATAAGAAATGAATAAATAATACAGAATTTTGTCCCTTGTCTCCAAGAGAGGGGATAGTTTTGCTTGTTTATTTAAATTGTGCTTAATACTATAAACACCTCTACATATTTCAGTAAGAATATTTTTATTACTTCTGCTCGAGAAAAGAGTATATACATTTCTCATAATATGAAGGTTCTGATGTTCTTTAGCACTGACGTAATAGAGCCTAGATTAGGGAAAGAACAGGGCAGATAAGGCATTCTTCAGACAATTCCCTCTTCTAGATCGAAAGTTGGTCCTGATGCCAAAAAATCAGTACCAGAAGGCCAGAGGTGGCCCAGGCCAGGAATTAAGAGAGTCATGGGGGATTCCCCATTTAGCATTCACTCAATGATTAAGGCATGACCCATGGCTTGATGATTATTTTTGACCTGTGATTTTCTGTTTTCCTATCACTAATAGAAAAAGTTATTTGGTGTCACGTTATTCTTCCCAATTCTAGTTGGAACACATCCTCCCTTTCACTTCTTCATGGAGTACATCTCTATTAATTATTTATTCATGCATGGCAAGATTAACTCTTGTCTTTAAAACATTATTGCATTGGTAGTTCACCTCAATATATTGAATTCCCTAAAAAGACGTGAACTGGTCTCTGATTCATGGGAAAAAAAATCGCCAAAACTTGCAATATTGTAGGGGACTAAAATTTATAATAGTTCCTCTACATTTAGGGATATATAATATGTTTTCTGAATCAGTGGCTAAGTTTGATATACATTCATGGACCTAAAAAAATTTAAGATGAAATTAAGATGAGCCATGACTCTGTACAAAATTATAGTAGAAGAAAAATGCTTACAGAATTACACTATATCATTTGGAAAGGGTTAGTGTCTTCTTATTAGTGGGCCCTCATTTCAGAATATTTTCCTTGATTTTAGCCTGATTTCAGGTTCTTGCTTCTACTAATCTGGGTGCATTATTTACCCAATTCAATTCTTCAGTCACGCATTGCAAAAATGAAAAAAAAAAGGAAAAGAAATAAAGTCTTTTGAGAAAATATTCCCTAGAATATCCACAGAGCTGACTGCATTGGCTTTAGTTGGCACTCAGGAGAATGTGGTAGCCAGAGCCGTGTATTTTGCTGTCCAGAATCTCACTCTTGTGCATCTGGATTTTCATCCCAGGCACTCCTAGCCAACCCATGATGCTGCAATGACTGATGTCTTAGTTTCCTAGGGACTCTGACAAATTGGTGGCTGAAAACCACAGAAATTTATTATCCCACAGTTCAGGAGGTTAGAACTTCAAAATCAAGGTGTTGACAAGGCCATGCTCTTGCTGAGGGCTCATGGGTAGGACCCTTTCTTGCCTTCTCCTAGCTTCAGGTGGTTGCTGGCAATCCTTGGTGTTGCTTTGCTTGCAAGCATGTTGCTCAGTCTCTGCCTCTGTCTCCACATGGCATTCTCTGTGCCTCTGTGCCCATCAAATGTCCTTCTTCTTGTAAGTACATTAGTCATTGTATTACGGCTCACCCTAACCCAGTGTGGCTTGATCTTACCTAGATTATATCTGCAATGATGCTATTTCCAAATAAGGTCATATTTTGAGGTTCTGGGTGCACATGAATCTTTAGGAACCATTATTCAACTCAGTACATCTGAGAAGAGTTGGTGGACAACTATGTCAAACCTCTCAGTACTGTTAAAATGTCATTCTGCCAAATAGGTGAACATTAATTGTAACTTATTTGAGATGAAATTCCTTCTACTGAAAAAGGCCACTTCCTTTCCTGGAAATTGGATGAATCAGAAACAAAGATAAATGTCGTGGGTTAAAGAAAAATGTTGTAATTAGAGTAGCAAAACATAGCACTGATTAGCTTGTCATTCTTTCCTTTTGTGCTTCAATATGCCTATTTGTATAATGAACTACAAAATAGCTTCCAGATTGTGTTTGTAAATGCTTGATGGAAATTTAAATCAAAGCACTATAAAGCATTGCACGATTAAAAAAAAAAAGTTTTCAAAGAAAATCCAGATATAAATATGGCTAAATGAACAAATTTTTCTACCTAGAAAACTTAGTCATGTATTAGTACTATATTGCCTCACAGGACAAAAGAAAATACCAGGTATCATGGAGTTATACAGATTTTTTTGTGCCTAGTACAGTCTCTAGCCAAATTCAACTACTGATTTACACATCAAATTCAGAAGATAGGAGATTAAAATAGTTTGCTTTTTTCAGAAGCTATAAAGAATAGATATTCCCACTGTATATTTTGAAAATTCAAAATTTTTAATCAGGCTCAATTCCTAGCAAAATAGTCTTACTATCCCATCCTCTCACCTCTATAACTCTGCCCTTCCCCACACTATCTCTGCCACCTTCCCCAACCATGCTCCCAACTCCAGAAAGTTAGAAATATGGCTACTGTTGCTGGTCCTCTTTCAACTTTATAATCTACCTTGAGTGTGGGAAGACTTTCTATAAAGTTTCATGCTGAGTTACAAAAACTGTGTGTGATTAAGAATGCAGGCTTTGGAGATAGACTGCCCGAATTCCAAACATTATGTGACTTTGAGTTGTTTAATGGCTCTGGGCCAGAATTTTATGCGCAAAATAAGGCTATTACTAATATTCACCTTAAGGATATTATGCAGGTTAAATGAACTAGATTACATAAAGTGTTCAGAACTGTCTCTCACCTAATAAATTGTTATTATTATTATTAACCTGTGTGATGCTGGTTTATAACAGAATAGTTCAAACTAAATAATGTATTCAAACTAAACTGTATTCAAGCTAAATAATGGAGAGTTTATATTCAAACTAAACTATATTATAATGTATTCAAACTATATTGTAATGTATTCAAACTGTTTTATAATGTATTCAAACTAAATTGTATTCAAACCAAAAAATGGAGAGTTTTAAGTACAAAACATCACCTCATATACTTAATATAAATGTGTTTTTAACAGAGCAATGATCCAGCTCTTATGAATGTTAGGTTGAGCTCAATGGAATAGGACTCAATGAATATGGACATGCCAACTAAATAAAAGACACAGTCATTCAAACAACACCCTCCAAACTGATAAGCAACTAAGGGATCAAGGCAGAAACACACAGCCAAGGACCTAGAGCATCTTAAGAGTTGGTGGTTGTAAAGTTAGCAATGGACCACAGTGGTCCTCCTGTGATATTGAGATTTAAATGTTTTATCTTTTTTCTTGCTCCCCTCACCCTATTATTCTGTCCTTACCATTTCTGTTGTTATCTTCTCAGCTAAAGTTAATGGTTAGAAATAATGAGAGTTGATGGTAGCCAGACAAGAAAAACAAATCTGTTCGATTTTGTTATTCTACCTATGTGCATCCTCTTGATTCAGTTTGTCCTCAATTATCTCTCAATTATACCTGTGAACATGTGAAGGCCAGAAACTTGAATTTATAAAATAATGTTTGAATTAAATAGTGTCTCATTTTCAATTCAAAATTCTATAATCCATTGAATAGACTGGAAAGTTTTAGCTCTGAAAATCCATGGTAGACCTAAAGAGCTGAGTTTCTAAGTTGTTAATATTTGTTACTTGCCTTTCACAAACGAGAATGGATTGCCTGTTCTGAAAGTTGAAAACTGAAACTCTTTTCTCTGATTCCCTTTTATCAGCATAAGAAATGTGAAGAAAGGTGATGACTGCATCATCAATGGCAGCAAAATGTGAACTACTCACGGATGCTAAGCTAACTGGGTATGCCTAATTGCCAACACCAGGGATATGCCCCGCCTGTTGCTTGAATACATTCTTAATTTATGTGCCACTGAAATTCCCAGGTAAGATGTCACCACTTACATTGTGGGCTAAGTGGATTACACATCTTGCTGTAGGGCTTTGAGTAAAATGCAGACTTCTTGGCTAAGGTCCACAATGGACAACATATATGATGGTGGTCCCATAAGATTAATTGGAGCTGAAAAATTCCTTTCCCCTAGTAATGTTGTAGCCATTGTAACATTGCAAAAATTCCTATAATCTAGTAATGTTGTACTCATTGTAACATTGCAAAAATTCCTATAATCTAGTGATGTAGCCATTGTAACATCACAGTGCAATGCATTACCTTTTCTATGATTAGATGTGTTCAGATACACAAATACTTCCCACTGTGTTACAGTTGTCTACACTATTCGGTATAGTATATGCTGTACAGGTTTGTAGCCTGGAAGCAATGGGGTACACCTCATAGCCTAGGTGTACAGTAGAACATACCATGTAGGTTTGTGTATGCACACTCTAGGATGTTCTCATAAGGATGAAACCAATCACCTAACAATGCATTTCTCAGAATGTGTTTCTGAAACAAAATAGAAAAAAAAATAGTTTTGTATCCTGAGACTTTGCTGAAGTTGCTTATCAGCTTAAGGAGATTTTGGGCTGAGACGATGGGGTTTTCTAAATATACAATCATGTCATCTGCAAACAGGGACAATTTGACTTCCTCTTTTCCTAATTGAATACACTTTATTTCTTTCTCTTGCCTGATTGCCCTGGCCAGAACTTCCAACACTATGTTGAATAGGAGTGGTGAGAGAGGGCAACCCTGTCTTATGCCAGTTTTCAAAGGGAAAGCTTCCAGTTTTTGGCCATTCAGTATGATACTGGCTGTGGGTTTGTCATAAATAGCTCTTATTATTTTGAGATACGTTCCATCAATACCAAATTTATTGAGAGTTTTTATCATGAAGGGCTGCTGAATTTTGTCAAAGGCCTTTTCTGCATCTATTGAGAGAATCATGTGGTTTTTGTCTTTGGTTCTGTTTATATGCTGGATTACGTTTATTGATTTGCATATGTTGAACCAGCCTTGCATCCCAGGGATGAAGCCCACTTGATCATGGTGGATAAGCTTTTTGATGTGCTGCTGGATTCGGTTTGCCAGTATTTTATTGAGGATTTTTGCATCAATGTTCATCAGGGATAATGGTCTAAAATTCTTTTTTTGTTTTGTCTCTGCCAGGCTTTGGTATTAGGATGATGTTGGCCTCATAAAATGAGTTAGGGGGGATTCCCTCTTTTTATATTGATTGGAATAATTTCAGAAGGAATGGTACCAGCTCCTCTTTGTACCTCTGGTAGAATTCGGCAGTGAATTCTTCTGGTTCTGGAGTTTTTTTGGTTGGTAGGCTATTAATTATTGCCTCAAAATCAATGTGCAAAAGTCACTATCATTCTTAAACACCAATAACAGACAAACAGAGAGCCAAATCATGAGTGAATTCCCATTCACAATAGCTTCAAAGAGAATAAAATACCTAGGAATCCAACTTACAAGGAATGTGAAGGACCTCTTCAAGGAGAACTACAAACCACTGCTCAATGAAATAAAAGAGGACACAAACAAATGGAAGAACATTCCATGCTCATGGATAGGAAGAATCGTGAAAATGGCCATATTGCCCAAGGTAATTTATAAATTCAATGCCATCCCCATTAAGCTACCAATTACTTTCTTCACAGAATTGGAAAAAGCTGCTTTAACGTCCATATGGAACCAAAAAAGAGCCTGCATTGCCAAGACAGTCCTAAACCAAAAGAACAAGGCTGGAGGCATCATGCTACCTGACTTCAAACTATACTACAAGGCTACAGTAACCAAAACAGCATGGAACTGATACCAAAACAGAGATATAGACCAATGAAACAGAGCAGAGCCCTCAGAAATAATACCACACATTTACAGTCATCTGATCTTTGACAAACCTGACAAAAACAAGTAATGGGGAAAGGATTCCCTATTTAATAAATGGTGGTGGGAAAACTGGCTAGCCATAAGTAGAAAGCTGAAACTGCATCCCTTCCTTACACTTTATACAAAAATTAATTCAAGATGGATTAGAGACTTAAATATTAGACCTAAAACCATAAAAACCCTAGAAGAAAACCTAGGCAATACCATTCAGGACATAGGCATGGGCAAGGACTTCATGTCTAAAACACCAAAAGCAATGGCAACAAAAGTCAAAATTGAGAAATGGGATCTAATTAAACTAAAGAGCTTCTGCACAGCAAAAGAAGAGCTTCTGCACATCAGAGTGAACAGGCAACCTAAAGAATGGGAGAAAATTTTTGCAATCTACTCACCTGACAAAGGGCTAATATCCAGAACCTAGAAAGAACTCAATCAAATTTACAAGAAAAAAACAACCCCATCAAAAAGTGCGCAAAGGATATGAACAGACACTTCTCAAAAGAAGACATTTATGCAGCCAACAGACACATGAAAAAATGCTCATCATCACTCGCCATCAGAGAAATGCAAATCAAAACCACAATGAGATACCATCTCACACCAGTTAGAATGACAATCATTAAAAAGTCAAGAAACAACAGGTGCTGGAGAGGATGTGGAGAAATAGGAACACTTTTACACTGTTGGTGGGACTGTAAACTAGTTCAACCATTGTGGAAGACAGTGTGGAAATTCCTCAAGGATATAGAACTAGAAATACCATTTGACCCAGCCATCCCATTACTGGGTATATATCCAAAGGATTATAAATCATGCTGCTATAAAGACTCATGCACACGTATGTTTATTGCAGCCCTATTCACAATAGCAAAGACTTGGAACCAACCCAAATGTCCATCAGTGACAGACTGGATTAAGAAAATGTGGCACATATACACCATGGAATACTATGCAGCCATAAAAAAGGATGAGTTCATGTCCTTTTTAGGGATATGGATGCAGCTGGAAACCATCATTCTCAGCAAACTATCACAAGAACAGAAAACCAAACACCACATGTTCTCACTCATAGGTGGGAACTGAACAATGAGAACACTTAGACACTGGAAGGGTAACATCTCACACCGGGGCCTGTTGTGGGGTGGGGGGAGGGGGGAGAGATAGCCTTAGGAGATAAACCTAATGTAAATGATGAGTTAATTAGTGCAACACACCAACATGGCACATGTATACGTATATAACAAACCTGCACGTTGTGCGCATGTACCCTAGAACTTAAAGTATAGCAAAAAATAAAAATTTTTAAAAAATAGTTTTTTTGTTGTTGTTGTTGTTTTTTTTTTTTTTTTTTTTTTTTAATCTAGGCTTTCGGGAATGAAATGCCTGACTCACTGGATCAGCTTGGGTCAGAGATACTGATAAACCTCTTATGCCTTGAAATTGTAATGGAACGCAAGTTCAGCCATTTGCCACTTGAGAAGCCGAATACACAAGAGGTGAGGTATAGTGGAAGGAAAGCAGCTGTATTAATCAAATGCCGGCAGTTGAGGAAATGACTGGGTTTATGCCTCTACAAAACCATTTCAAATTTTTGGGCTGACTGTGGGGGTTTAAAAAAGAAACTTGCAGGAGTTGTGCAAGGTGCAGGTCTGCACGTCTTGTTCCAATGACTATCTTGAATTATTGTCTACCTGAACAGAATCCAAGCTGGTATCATCTTCACTGTGGCTGGGTCATAGATTATCCCCTCTGAGTTAATTTCTAGATGGGGGAGAGTTCTACAGCTGGGTTTCCATATCTAGTTTGCTTCTAGAGTAGCCCCGGAAGTTTCTAAACAAGCATATCATTAAATAAGTGTGATGGTGCTAGGGAGCATCTGGTGGGAAAGGGAGAGAAACAGAGTTTTAAAGTCATTTCAAGGCTATGTTCTGAGTTTAGAGAAAAAAAGGTTTTTAAGTGCATTTTAAAACTAAGATACTTGATTACAAAATGTGAATTTTGATGGAAGAGGAAGAATATTAAACAGCTTTCCTCAATTGTTCTTCCACTTGTGCCTGAGTAAGTGGCATCCATACTTGACCCTATAGACATGGCATTCAATTTTAACCCATCTTCCCTCAGCTTTACAGTAGGGAAAATCATAAGAAGAATTTTAATTTAGCAATAATTTTTGGCCCCCAATTAATCGAATGGCTAAAATATTGTACCTCTAATACTCAAAGAAGCTCAGCTAGTAAGTAAACTTGGTATGTTATTAATCAAGCCATACATTTTTATTCAGGGCTTTTTATGGTCTCAGCACTGGAATTTTAATGAGAGGTGATTAAAAAGATATGTTCTCTAGTAGAAAAGATGAAAACCAAAGCATCAATTTATTCAA